>NC_061525.1:647500-947500 GCF_022379125.1 Scophthalmus maximus
AAAGATTTGATTTAAAATCCTTCCTAGAATATGTCACCCTGTCTCAGAATGTCTTGGGCTTCTTGCCATGAATGAAGTTTGATTTGAGAAACAGACTGTGGTTAATGATTCACAAAATGACATATGTCATAAAAAGTGACCAAAAGACAACGCCAGCTAGGTATGAGTGTTCATGAATCGGTTTCACATTTGATATGAGGTTATTACAGCTTCAGTGACGGGTTATCCAGGTCATGCCTGCTGTTTCAGCTTGTCGGTGTGAGGCATGATGATGATGATGATCTTGGACATGTAGATGTGACATTAGGAGAATCCTCTGACCTGCTGCAGGTTTGCTTATCTGATGAACTTCATCAAGTGCACAAGGGCTCGCCCGCAGACTCTTTGAGCTCTTTATGCCCACTTTCCTTAAGTCAGCACCGACTTTGGCTGAGGGAATTACCCACAGTTCATAGCGTTGTGACACGAAACACAGGGTTACTAGGGGGAAGCCCGGTAACGTATTTAAAAAGGTAAAAAACATTAAATTAATTATTTGCAGATGACCTCTCATCCACGCTGTAAGGCAAGACCCTGGAACATGTTCAAATCCAGTCGGTGCCTCAAGTGCCTTGGCCGTGAACAAAGTAAAATAAAGAAACCACCAGAGTCAGCCACATGTTTTTGCGCTGTCAGGTGATGTGAACATTTTGCATGGTGAAGGTGAGCTGCTGTCCCATTCCTGTTTATACCAGTTCAGGCCCTTCAGACTCTCCCACTCAGTCACTGACCAGGTGACATCACTAAGGTCTGTGAGATGTCAGGGGTCAGATATCCCACATCTACACCATGTGTTTGGAGGCATTCTGTTTCCTTCCATGCGGGTTCTGCCTCTGCGTGAATGAACGGGGCAGGCAGCTGATAGTGTTAAGTGATGACGGAACATTTCATCAGTGTTTGAATATGTTTTTAAAAGAACGATATGAGTTCTGTAGAGGATAGAACTGTCAAGATGTGTCAGGCTTTGGATACAAACACTATACTTACTACTCGGTTACATTCAGTGTTGGTTTGGATGTTTTCATGGAGAGCACTTACCAAAAGAAAAGTCACCATTTCTATTCATACATTTATGTTTTTGGAATGTTCAGAGTCAAACATGCACACTGATCTGAGGGCAGCGTGGAACCTGTCAAGCCTTGCGTTGGGTCCAGCAGTGCTGTCATGAAATGTGGCTGCAG
Source organism: Scophthalmus maximus (assembly GCF_022379125.1). Taxonomy (NCBI): domain Eukaryota; kingdom Metazoa; phylum Chordata; class Actinopteri; order Pleuronectiformes; family Scophthalmidae; genus Scophthalmus; species Scophthalmus maximus. The sequence goes on from NC_061525.1 coordinate 648,721, forward strand.
TTGTCCATGTGGAACTTGATTCTCCTCCTGGGCCAAGTCCAGCGTCTTGAAATGTGTTGGTCTAACCAACAGATGCCTGGTTACAGGTGTAGAAACATACCTGAGACAAACGCAGATTTTGATGCCAAACTTTGTTCAGTGTACAGGTTGGTTTTGGCCTCACAATGACGCCACAGATTATTCGTGTTTGTATCTGAAGGGAATCTGGGACATTTTTGATACCGTTTCCAATCCCCCTCATCAGTGTGACCCTTTACCTCCTCACCCTCCTTGCCTCTTTCAAATGTCCAAAATGGCTGCATACCATTGGTCATCCAGCACGGACCTGCACCTGTGATTCAAGTGCCAAGAGTCTTCCCCAAACCTGAAGTGTACTGTAGTCATTTGGCTGTTTGATGTGCTAGTTTGATCCCAGGAATGGGCGGTGGTGTAGATGTACCTTGCAACGGACTCTTCCCCTCCATCACCCTGCCTCCACAGCGACACAGGGGGTCAGAAAGGGAAACCTGGGCCCATAGCAGTCTTATCTTCCAATCAGGACTTTGGGCCTCATGCAAGGATGAGCAGATTTGTTCTTAAATTATGCGTATGAGTGATATAGGAGAACTTAACCAATTTTTTTCTAATTTGAGATTTCTTTTAAGTACGAACAGAATTTAGGAGTTGTCCAGACCTGTCGTAGGAGTCACCTAAATTAGTTAATCAAATCAGGTTTATCCACATATGGATCGTTTTTTTTCATCACTTTGAAGCAATTATACATATAAACATCTATTACAATGTATTAAAGTTATATAAAAAATATATAAATGTCTCCTCATTATGTTGAAATTATTCTGTTTAATCTGTTTAATCTGTTTTAAAATCATATATATATATATATATTTCGTTCCTGTTAAACGTTCAGGGGAGCACACATCTTTGGCAGTTGGCATGCGAGTGGCGCAGTTTCTGGCTTGATATGTCAGTTATTGATTGTCATCATGGAAACTATATTCAGATAATTTACCTAAATTTCATTCATATTAGCTCGTGACATCTCCAGTCAACCTGCAGATGAGACAGGAGCATCATACAACAAGTGTCACATGCTCATTGCCGTGGTAAAGACGCTTTTACACAGTTGGTGGTAAACTGCTCCACACGTCAGAGAAGACACGTCAAATCATTTTAGCATGCTGCATATTGTATAATAGTGCAATGAAAAAAGTGCACTGATCCAGCACCAGCAACACTCTCATGACACGTATTGTTTCATTCAGAACAGTGACACAGACTCACTCTGACCACCCTGCAGTCATCCATCACCTCGCTGTGGCGAGTGTTTTTTTATAAACCATTTTCATATTGATGCATTTCCTCTTTATTTCAGTGACAGTGCGACTCACAGGTGACTCAGTGTTAACAGATCTGCTTTAGTCCGTCACTTATCTCCTGCTGACGCTGCTAGGATATAGACTTTCATTTATGTAACTTCAATCTCCGATCTTAATTTATAAACTCTTCCTGATGTGGGGCAGGAAGCGAAACCGTATATGGAATTTTGGGGGCATTGATTATGCTCGCTCAAATACGCACAGGTGACATTCATTCTGTTTACACACGAAATTTAAACATTTTTCTGAAGATCGAAGCGTTTGATGAATCCGACGAGGTCTATTTGTACGAACTCACTTTGCGAACAGATGTAGGAGAAATTTAGGATCAGAATACGAACATGTTCTTGCATGAGGCCCATTGTGAACCAAAGCCTTGAAACTAGAGCCCGACTGATACTGGATTTTTGGGGCGACTTAAAAATGTCACTGTCTTATTGTCTCTCTTGACCTGTTCAGGGACTACAAATAGAAATTAGCTAACTAGCTAAATTTGGCATTAATTAGTTTGATTTGATTTGTTTTTCGGCAAAAAAAAAATCATATTTCTTCATATCAGACAATATACAAGTGTAAGCTATAAGCTGATATGGGCCAATGTGGTCAGACAAAATTGTCTGACTGATGTATCGGTCGGACTCTACTTGAAACAGCCCCCTCTGTGGCATGACAATAATGTGCAATTTCCTAGTGCATCTTGAAGACTGACTGTTTACTATGTGTGTAAAATATTTTTGAAAACAGTGATCTTGGATTCTTTAACTACAGTGTAATTTCTGTCGTTTGAGGAAACCCATCAAAGTCTGTATTGCTGTAAATACTACCCGAAAACCCAATATTTCTATGATGACAGTCAGAACATATCTTATTTTGAGATCTATTTTTTATGTTGGTTTTAGCGGCACTAGTCAGAGGTGTATACTGTGCAGAGCTGCAGAATGTGTGCAGACCATGTACACGGTGACTGTTAAGTGTTCTTTCTCAATGTTGTGCACTGACTTCAAGATTTCAAATTTCTATTTATGTAGAGAGCCAGTGATTGCATTGCTGAACATGTACTAGTAAGGATGTATCATTTGCCTTGAATGTAATGTATTATTAAATACGGGGTTGTTCAGTAGTGTGCTGCTATCTTTCCTTTTTATTTCCTTTAAATTGTGACTCTTCATATGTTTAACGTTACTAATCTAATTGTTCTTCTAAAAGACAGAGCTGAAAGAAAAGTGAATATTGGACTTCGCTTGAACAGGTGGACTTAATGAGTTGCCAATGTCTCTTCAAATGTCTTGTGCCACTCACAGATATCCGACATCTCCATGTAAACTGCTGCGTTTGTCAAATGGCCTGAAAATCTGTGGAACTGATCCAACTGTCTCACTTTCCTTAAAACGCCACAGTGTTCCTATCAACTTAGACTTTGGAATTCAGATCTTAAGCTTGGAGACGGTATTCTAACAGAAAGCAAGTTGTGAAAAATGAGCAGGAAGTGTGAACAGTATTTAATTCAATTCAATTCAATTTTATTTGTATAGCGCCATATCACAACATACATTGTCTCAAGGCACTTTACATAGTGAGGTCAATATCACAATATTACAGGGAAAACCCAACAAATCCCACAATGAGCAAAGCTCTTGGCGACGGTGGAGAGAAAAATCTCCCTTTTAACAGGAAGAAATCTCTGACAGAACCAGACTCAGTTGTGGGCGGTCATCTGTCTCGACCGGTTGGGGTGAGGAGAGAAATGGGGAAGAGAGGAGATGTGGGCAGAAAGAGGGGGAGAGGAGAGACAGTAGGAGAGAAGAGAGAGAGAGGACAGTTGTACAACCGCTGCTGTAGTCTCTACCAGACTGATACTTATAATTAAAAAATACAATTATGTTGTTGTTATAATTAGTGATGATATTAATATTAATAATAACAATAATAATGACGGGTTTGGGTCCTGCAGCTCTGGGGTCAGAGATACACTAGGAGAGATAGAAAACACAAACAGGGTTAGTGACATGTACTGAAAACATATCGGGGGATGGGGGGGTAGTATAACAGTACAGGTGTTTACCAGGCTGGGAGGATCCAGTGAAAAGAAAATAGTAAATCTCAGCCATGGATGGTTGAATGTCCAACATTGTTTTCATACTGTGTGTATGTGTGTCCCTATTTTATAGTATTCCAAATCCAGGTCAGTGTTGGGATCTTTAAATGAAACTTTCAGTGTGAGTGGCCTGATCAGCTCGGACAGGAGAGTATCATAGGGAGGTCATTGTTGCCTTTGCAGTGGCTCAGCCTGAAGGGTTTGATTTTTTACACGTTCAAACTGTGGTTTGGGAGCATGAAAGCCTCACTGAGTGTGATCCTTACAGGGTCAGAGCTGAACCAATAGTCCAAAACAAAATAAGCATCAAGGTATCTTAAATCTAGACCATGATGTTTTAAAACCATTTTAACTTGACTCACTGCTGAATCCTCATCCATCCGTCCATTTTCTATACCACTTTATCCTTTAATGGTCGTCATGCCCATTGGTAAAGCGCACAGTTGATGATTTGCAGGCCCGTGTATGCGCCTTAAGGGGGCAGTAGGCAATTCTAAAGCAATACACATTTTGTAAAAATCTGTGAATATTTGCCCAATGTCCGTTAGATGTCCCTTTGGTTTGTGCACCGGAAAAACATCCTGGTTTTCATCTCAGCCCAGGCTCCGTAAATGAAAAACAAGCCTTCTTGGAGACCCTGAATGGAGTCCTGGATGGGGCCCCAGTAGGAGACTCCGTTGTTCTGCTGGGAGACTTCAACGCCCCAAGGACAATGATGGAAACACCTGGAGAGGCATGATTGGGAGGAACAGCCTCCCTGATCGGAACCCGACTGGTTGTTTGTTATTAGACTTCTGTGCTAGCCATGGTTTGTCTATAACAAACACCATGTTCATAAGGATGCTCATAACTGTACGTGGTACCAGAGCACCCTAGACCGAAGGTCGAAGATCGATTTTGTGATTGTATCATCTGATCTGAGGCTGCATGTTTTGGACACTCGGGTGAAGAGAGTGGCGGAGCTGTCAACTGATCACCATCTGGTGGTGAGTTGGATCCGGGGGTGGGGGAAGATTCTGGATAGACCTGGTAAGCCCAAAAGTGTAGTGTGGGTGAACTGGGAACATTTGGAGGAGGTCCCCATCCAGGAGATCTTCAACTCACACCTCCGGCTGAGCTTTTCTGGCATCCCAGGGCGGCTGTGGCTCAGGATGTAGAGTCGTTCGTCCACCAACCTGAAGGTTGGTGGTTCGATCCCAGTCCACATGTCATTGTGTCCTTGGGCAAGACACTTAACCCCTAACTTGCCTCTGACGGCTCTTCAGTGTATGAATGTGTGTATGAATGTGACCAAAAAATGCACGGTAAATAGCACTACCTCAAGTGAAGGAGTTTGAGTACCTCAGTGTCTTGTTTGCGAGTGAGGGGACTGGAGCGTGAGATTGGCCGGAGAATTGGAGCAGCGGGGGTGGTATTTCCCTCACCTTGCCGCACCGTTGTGGCGAAAAGGGAGCTGAGCCGGAAGGCAAAGCTCTCAATCTACCAAACTTTGTTCCTACCCTCACCTATGGTCATTAAGGATGGATCATGACCAAAAAAACAAGATCGCAGGTTATTATTACAAGCAGCCGAAATGGGTTTTCTTAGAAAGGTGGCTGGTGTCTCCCTTAGAGATAGTGTGAGAAGCTCACACTATCTCCGTCACACATCCGTGAAAGTCGGAGTGAAGCCGCTGCTCCTTTGCGTAGAAAGGATCCAGTTTAGGTGGTTCGGGCATATGGTAAGGATGCCCCCTGGGCGCCTCCCCTGGGAGGTGTTCCAGGCACGTCCAGCTGGGAAGAGACCTCGGGGTAGACCCAGGACTAGGTGGAGAGATTATATCTTCACACTGGCCTGGGAACGCCTCAGGATCCCCCAGTCAGAGCTGGTTAATGTGGCCCGGGAAAGGTAAGTGTAGGGTCCCCTACTGAAGCTGCTGCCCCCGCGACCCGACCCCAGATAAGCGGTTGAAGATGAGATGAGACCATCGGGCCCTAAAATTGTAAGTGCTGAGGGGTCTGGGGGGGCCCAAGCTGTTCACTCACAATATGTAACACAGGGGCCTGGTAGTCCGTCAGTTGGTATCAAGTCAAAGGTTTGGACAGACCTTCTACTACAAGAAACAGACCCGTCTAACAATGTGAGACCACTGAGTGTTTCCGTAGGCTGATCCAGCCTAGTTCATGAACAAAGATAAGCCGTTTCTCAGCAGCATCCAAATGCTTTTACCTCTGTCAAGTGTTTTGGACCTGAACAGCAGTTGTCAGGACCTTGTGCTTATTGAAAAAAAATGCAGTTGTTCTTCCCATTATTGATATATGGTTGATTATATTTGGCTGAAAACCGCTTCAGAAAGAACAGACGGACACCAGGCTTTAAAAAAAGAAGCATTTTTTATCACGGTTGATACATGAAACTGATCAGTACCCATGACATTGCACAATACAAAGGCATGAAAGAAAAAAAAACATTGAACATTAAAATAGGTATTGCATCTTCCAAAAGCTAATTTTCCATTCATAAATACTTGTGATTCCAGTTCACTGCGGTTTCCTACAACAGCATCACAAAGTTTTTTTTTTCTAAATAGCCAGAGATCACTTCTACAAATCAACGTGTGATGTGACAAGTAACAATCAGCAGACATTCTGTGGTTGTGAGAACCTGTAGTATTTCTTTTTGTACAGTACATAATCAAAGGCCAAGAGTTCTCCGTAGATGATTATTGGTGGAGGAAACGATCCGACACACATGGTGAGATGGCTGAGATGACGTCCACGATCTTCTGCTCTACTGCACCAGCTCCTGTAATGAAACATGACATAATGTCAGTTAAGACATGACCCATGACTCAGTCAGATTATTTTGCAAGCTCACGTACTTCTTTCTTCGGCTTATTCATGTTTTTCAAAATACATATTCTTAGCAGTAGATGCTCAATGGACTGGCCTTCCTTAGTTGATATGCAAAATTATAGAGTTAGCTGAGATGAGCAGAAAATGTTGAAATTCCCTATCATGCACGCAAGCCCTCAATTTTCGAGATATTCAAAATATTATACAACCAATGAGAAAGATGGTACAGTCACATGTTCTCCCTATGGGTGTTGGACATGGCAGTGAGGCTTTAAATAGTCGCTACATTTATAAAAGGTGCCTCAAGCACTTACTAATGACATTAGTCTGCTATCATGAAATAGTTATAAAACAGATACTGGCAGTGACATATCTTCGACACATAATAGCACCAGTTATCAAATGAAATTCTTCAATGGCTTGACGTCGACAACTTTTGAAAGCGAGTGTGGCTATGCATTGAGCCCCAATTATTTTATTGAAGCACCAACAGTGCAACCGCTAGTTTTTTTCCTTTGTCTTTTTAAGGCAAATTTAGATCCAACCTCAGACATACTGTAAACAGACCACCAGTTGGCGACCTGCAGTCAGTGAGGAATTCAGTGAAGTTCCTCACAAACTCTCAACAGTAGAGAAAAAGCTTAGCTTCCCCCACTACTCCGCTGCAGTCACTACTCTGGACTTCATCAATGTTCATGTCCATGTTTGTTTGTTGAAATTCATAATAATTCTGCTGACAGCTCCCTACACTTTGTGTGTTCAGGTCATGTTGAATGGTTATGTGAATTAAACATGTGCTTTAAGGCATTTGAACAAAGTCCTATGTTAAGAGTTTTCTTGTTTTAAATTTAGACACTTTTTTACTGCAAATAAAAATATTGGATTCAAATATCGGTTATTGGTCTCTAATATTAGTAATAATCGGCATCGGCCCTGAAAAAGCCGCATTCGTGTTCACTCTGCGATAAGGATGTGGGCACATGCGTCCCAGACGGCTTTCCATTGTGATCCGAGTGATTCAATCTCAACTGTCCCATTAATAGATCTTGGATGTGTTCACACATACTGTCCACAGCTGTCCACTTGTGATTGGATCACTCAGGGCTAATAATAATACCAGGTCTGAATAGGGCCTTACTCTGCTATGACCACCAGCATGATCCAATCTGTAGTCACTGTCAAGTCCATAGTGTTTCAGAAATAACACATCATACAATGAAACTATAAATCCATTGGAAGAAACTGAAAGGAAATGAAATGTTGATAGGCAGTACATCAAAATGTGCTCAGGTGTGACACGTCCAGTCGTACCTGTGTGTTTGTGATGTCATGTCCAGTCATACCTGTGTGTTTGTGATGTCACGTCCTGTCGTACCTGTGTGTTTGTGATGTCACGTCCTGTCGTACCTGTGTGTTTGTGATGTCACGTCCAGTCGTACCTGTTTGTTTGTGATGTCACGTCCTATCGTACCTGTTTGTTTGTGATGTCACGTCCTGTCGTACCTGTGTGTTTGTGATGTCACATCCAGTCGTACCTGTGTTTGTGATGTCACATCCAGTCGTACCTGTGTTTGTGATGTCACATCCAGTCGTACCTGTGTGTCTGTAATGTCACGTCAAGTCGTACCTGTGTGTTTGTGATGTCACATCCAGTCGTACCTGTGTGTTTGTGATGTCACGTCCAGTCGTACCTGTGTGTCTGTGATGTCACGTCCAGTCGTACCTGTGTGTCTGTGATGTCACATCCAGTCGTACCTGTGTGTCTGTGATGTCACGTCCAGTCGTACCTGTGTGTCTGTGATGTCACGTCCAGTCGTACCTGTGTTTGTGATGACACGTCCAGTCGTACCTGTGTGTTTTTGATGTCACATCCAGTCGTACCTGTATGTCTGTGATGTCACGTCCAGTCGTACCTGTGTTTGTGATGACACGTCCAGTCGTACCTGTGTGTTTTTGATGTCACATCCAGTCGTACCTGTATGTCTGTGATGTCACGTCCAGTCGTACCTGTGTGTCTGTGATGTCATGTCCAGTCATACCTGTGTGTTTGTGATGACACGTCCAGTCGTACCTGTGTTTGTGATGTCACATCCAGTCGTACCTGTGTGTTTGTAATGTCACGTCCAGTCGTACCTGTGTGTTTGTGATGACACGTCCAGTCGTACCTGTGTGTCTGTGATGCCACGTCCAGTCGTACCTGTGTGTTTGTGATGACACGTCCAGTCGTACCTGTATGTCTGTGATGTCATGTCCAGTCGTACCTGTGTGTTTGTGATGTCACGTCCAGTCGTACCTGTGTGTTTGTGATGTCACGTCCAGTCGTACCTGTGTGTTTGTGATGTCACGTCCAGTCGTACCTGTGTTTGTAATGTCACATCACAAACACCTGTGTTTGTGATGTCACATCTAGTCTTACCTGTGTGTTTGTGATGACACGTCCAGTCGTACCTGTGTGTTTGTGATGACAGGTCCAGTCGTACCTGTGTGTATGCGATGACACATCCAGTCGTACCTGTGTTTGTGATGTCACATCCAGTCGTACCTGTGTGTTTGTAATGTCACGTCCAGTCGTACCTGTGTGTTTGTGATGACACGTCCAGTCGTACCTGTGTGTATGTGATGTCACGTCCAGTCGTACCTGTGTGTTTGTGATGACACGTCCAGTCGTACCTGTGTGTTTGTGATGACACGTCCAGTCGTACCTGTATGTCTGTGATGTCATGTCCAGTCGTACCTGTGTGTTTGTGATGACACGTCCAGTCGTACCTGTGTGTTAGTGATGTCACGTCCAGTCGTACCTGTGTTTGTGATGACACGTCCAGTCGTACCTGTGTCTGTGATGTCATGTCCAGTCGTACCTGTGTTTGTGATGACACGTCCAGTCGTACCTGTGTCTGTGATGTCATGTCCAGTCGTACCTGTGTGTTTGTGATGTCACATCCAGTCGTACCTGTATATCTGTGATGTCACGTCCAGTCGTACCTGTGTGTCTGTGATGTCATATCCAGTCGTACCTGTGTGTTTGTGATGTCACGTCCAGTCGTACCTGTGTGTTTGTGATGTCATGTCCAGTCGTACCTGTGTTTGTAATTTCACATCACAAACACAGGTGTTTGTGATGACAGGTCCAGTCGTACCTGTGTGTATGTGATGTCACATCCAGTCTTACCTGTGTGTTTGTGATGACACGTCCAGTCGTACCTGTGTGTATGTGATGTCACGTCCAGTCGTACCTGTGTGTCTGTGATGTCACGTCCAGTCGTACCTGTGTGTATGTGATGTCACATCCAGTCGTACCTGTGTGTCTGTGATGTCACGTCCAGTCGTACCTGTGTTTGTGATGACACGACCAGTCGTACCTGTGTGTCTGTGATGTCACATCCAGTCTTACCTGTGTGTCTGTGATGACACGTCCAGTCGTACCTGTGTGTATGTGATGTCACATCCAGTCGTACCTGTGTGTCTGTGATGTCACGTCCAGTCGTACCTGTGTTTGTGATGACACGACCAGTCGTACCTGTGTGTTTGTGATGACACGTCCAGTCGTACCTGTGTGTTTGTGATGACACGTCCAGTCGTACCTGTGTGTATGTGATGACACGTCCAGTCGTACCTGTGTGTATGTGATGACACGTCCAGTCGTACCTGTATGTCTGTGATGTCATGTCCAGTCGTACCTGTGTGTTTGTGATGTCACGTCCAGTCGTACCTGTGTGTCTGTGATGTCACCTCCTGTCGTACCTGTGTGTTTGTGATGTCACGTCCAGTCGTACCTGTGTGTCTGTGATCTCGAGGTGATGCACTCCATCAGCTCTAACTGGGGTTGGGTCTCTCTCCAGACTTCTGTATCTGTGGAGAAACAGACAGCAGCCATTACAGTAGCAGCACTCAGGACGACAGAAAAACTTTCTGGTAAGGAAGATGTTCAGACAGCTGACTCACTGACATCTACATATTCATCTTTTCACTTATTCAATTAACAAAGACTGATTGAGTTACTGAAATGCATCATTATCAGCAAATAAAAAGCAGACACTCCTCAAAGGGGAATCTCTAAAAAGAAATGAAAATATAGATGTAGCTGCATCAAACTACCAGAGGAGGGCAGATGTGCTTTAGCCAACATCAGGCTCTGGAACCTAGAGACAAAAGGCAACAACACAAAGAGACAAACAAACAAAATAACCACTAAAGACCAAAAACCAAAAAAAGAATTGTGAAACTGGGACCAGAAAACAACGAGCAACATAAGATGGCCAGAAAATCAAGTCAAAAACAAGCAATGAACTGCGAGCAGATGGAAAATTGTAACGTGATCTTCAACTGAGCTACACATGATTTCACTCAAATCAGACATTGAAGAAGGCCGAATTAAAAAAAAAACTAAACAAAACAGGTGAAAAAACCCTCAGCGACAGGCAGAAATGTAACTGTACCTGTGATTGACAGGCAGAAATGTAACTGCACCTGTGATTGACAGGCAGAAATGTAACTGTACCTGTGATTGACAGGCAGAAATGTAACTGTACCTGTGATTGACAGGCAGAAATGTTACTGTACCTGTGATTGTTCTTTAAGGAAATCTGGTAGCTGAAATTCACCTTTAAAGACCTGGGAAAACAAAAGACCAGGTTTAGAAATCCACAAATTCATTGAATCTGCATGAATTCATTATCTGGATTACCATGGTGAAGATTTACTTTTATTTTTTAAGAATCACTTAGTAAATGAGACTAAGGCGGCATTCTATATGTTAAACAGCATAATTATCAAAGCTTCAAATCCAACACAGTGTGACGGATGTGTTTAACTTGTATTCACGCTGTGTCCTGTTAGGTGAACATTTGCCAGAGAAAACCTGGAGGCTGCAGGACACATGCCAGGGGCTTCACACTGCTCCTGGTGTCATACGAACACATGTACAGCACATCGTGTTTCCGGAATCACAGTCGTGATATATAACACAACAGTGTCTGCGGCTTGTCCGGCCAAGCTGGCTCTGCCTTTTACAGACATCAGTCCTGCTCTGTGACTACCTTCTCTGCACAGCGCCCAGTCCTCTTCCAATTCAATGTTTTTACCTTTTATACAGAGGAATGAGGCAGAATAAAGGCACAACATTCCTTCCTTGAATAGGCTGTGTAAAAGGGGCTTCAGTTTCACCTCAGGGGAAAGACATGAGATCAGTCTGAGAAGGTGACAGCTAGCTGGCAGGAGGCTGACTGAGTGACTACAAAAGGTCACATCAGAGAGAGAGGGAGTGGGGGTCAATATCCTGCATGATAAACATACTGTGGTCCACCATGCACAGACAAATGACTTTGTGTGTTGGAAGTATTTTTCCACAGGAATGTAACTGTATCTCGACAGGAAGTGACCTCCTTTACTCTTGAATAAAGAAAACACTGTAGCACAAACCAGAAGAGGAGGAATGTGGAGGAAAGGCCGGCTGATGGGTGTGTGATGGTATGGAGAGAAGCTGAATATCAGGAGTTGACCAGATGAAGAGGTGACAGGAACCAGGAAGAGACAGTTAGTACAGTACTGCTACTGCTGGGGGCAGCAGTAGAAAACAAATCCAGGTTCTATTTTCTGCACAGCATAGTTAAGTTTAGGCTATAGAACCAGGTAGAGGGAAAGATCACAGTATAGATCCTTTCACAATGAAATGATTTTGATGATGATTTTCTGGCCTAAAGCCTTTTAAGGAAAAATTCTCCCATATGCCGCTGCTAACTGTACTAAGCTTTACATGGGGTGATTCCTGCCTTATCTGACCTCCTTCAAGACAATTCTGACTCAAACACTGTATGTAGTGTACATGTATGAACTGTTTAACAACAGAAGAAAGGCACCAATGTATCAATGGTTTCAGAGCCACACAAAATACAAGCAAACGTCTCTGTGTCCTTTTTTTTCATAGTGTATTAAGGTTCACTTAGGACAGCGGGTAGAACACCTTAATCGGCACAGAGTAAAAATGCCTATGTGGTGATGAGCTGTGGCTCTTCATAAGTCTGAATCATATGGCCCTATATATGAATGTTTGATTCATCCTTTTTACATCCACAGAACTTTTTTCTTAAATCAAATTTTATTTGTATAGCCCATGTTCACAAATCACAATTTGCCTCATTGTGCTTAACAATTTGTACAAGGTGCAACATCCTCTGTCCTTAACCCTCGACTACAGTGAGGAAAAACTACAAAAAAATCATTTTAAAAGGGTAAAAAAAAAAGGGAGACAAGTTAGAGATCCCTCTGCCAGGACAGAGAGAAGTGCATTAGATGACAGGAGGAGACTCGACAGACTGTTCAGGAAGGCCAGCTCTGTCCTAGGATTTCCCTTTGACACAGTGCAGGTGGTGGGAGAGAGGAGGATGGTAGCAAAGATATCATCAGTGATGGACAATGACGCCCACCCCATGCAGGACACTGTCTCTGCACTGAACAGCTCCTTCAGCAATCGGCTCCTTCAGCCTAAGTGTGTGAAGGAGCGGTACCGCAGGTCCTTCCTTCCTGCTGCTGTGAGACTGCACAACCACCACTGCTCTATATAGAACACACACAAACACACACAGGACTCAACTACCCTAAAATAATTCACGGATACACCTAAAGTGCAGTAACTAACTGTGCAATATTTATATTTGATATTTTTTAATATTCCATGTGCAACTATTGCTACTGCTCTGTATGTAGAATTTATAAACCTTTGTTTTTTTATTTAATGTAATTTTTTGTAAAAAAAAATTTCTTTAATAAATTTCTGTATGTATTCTTCTGTCCACTTTGCTGTTGTAATGGTATATCTTATCTTATCTTATCTTATCTTAACAGAGTACATCAACATTGACTACACTTAGATAGAGGTAGACAGACTGTAACAAGTATGAAGTACTAAGATCAGGTAATCAATGAAAAGATTTAATTTGAGCCTCTGTTGAAATTCTACAGAGAGAGAGGAGTGGTCTAAAATCCTGTGCTCTCCTTGTGGGTGCCAGTGATTAAAACTTCCACAAAACACATAACTCATTCTTAAACTGCCCTGAGTGCCTTCATGCATGCTTGCGTGTTAGGCTCACGTTGATGCAGGACCAGAAACTGAACGTAATCTGAAATGATTTCCAGCAGCAGAGACAGCAGAGACAGCGAGGAAAGCGTTTCTTATTTCCTACTTGGTGCAGCGTGCAGAGGCTTCAGGCCAGACTGCTCCGAGCCTGTCCAAACCTCCTCAGACACAAAAGGCAGCAAAGCACAATGCCCTCTGGTTGTACACAAGGTCACACGATAATAAATCCAAGCAGTGTATGATCAAGAAATGTACAGACAAGGCTGGGCTGTGTCCTTGGCACGCGACAGATCGATCTGTCTTTCTGAGAGAAAACAGATGGAGATGACAGGGTGCCTCTAGGAGAGGCCCGGCGTCACGTCTGCATGGTGGGAAACTGCAGTAACTTGAAGCCAGCCTCTGACCTCAAGCTCTGTTAGCTCAGAAGGATCTGTTAAAATGCTCATGAAAGCAGTAGTATTCATCTGGGGGAAGATTTACAGATGGAACAAGCTGAAATACGGTGATGAAAGAGACTTCTGACTACCAATACAGGACTCAGTGGTGAGTCAGCTGACTCACTGAAATTGCTGCTTACCTCTCGCCCGTCATCCTCTCAGTGCATAGGCAGCCAGATGACCTCCTTTAAACTAAGATGAAGGCGTCGTCAAGCAGCACTTTGCTGCTCATTATACTCTTTCCTCTAAACAATAAGGGGGTTTATAATTATTACCAAAACAAGTCAGTCCTTCTGGTCCATCTGCATGTTTTATTTTTTTAATTATTCACGCTACTACATGCTGAGCTTCAAAGTACAGTATATATAAACTTAAGATTACTTCTACAATTATTCAATTAGCATGAAAGTACATTTTTGACTTAAATAAAAATCAATTTAATAAGTTTTGATTACAATTAACAATATAATCTCTACAAATTCTTAAAAAGGGAAATCATGGATTGGCCCATCACAGATTAAACTTCCTGTTTCATCTCAAAAGATGAAACTATAGTTCAGTTACACATACAACTCTGCAACAATGATTTATTGGTGATTTTTTACCTCTGCAAAGAATGTTATGTTTTCATGACCATGTCTGGATCACTTTCATGGACATTTTGAGATGAAAAGACATTTTTCTAGCAGGAATATAATGCTTGGATCTTGATGTTAAAGATCAAAAAAAATTCCTATTTATTTACATTTTTCTTTTCTAAGACTAAGACCGAAATGTAGGATTGTTTGGCACAGGCAGAGGTATGTTCTCTAATGTGTTTCAATACCATCAGAAACCTTTTTTTTTTACATGAATTTATACAATATCTTTACAACTTTGAAGACAAACAACTTCAAACTGCACCACTGTTTCCACAGACAAGACCAGATGAAAGGAGAGATTTTTGGCTAGTAGCACAGAAAAAGTTCCAAATGTAACACAGCGCTAACACTTGTGTCTGAGTGGACTCTCCCACAGAATGCCTTGGCCGAGCCAGCCAGAGTCCTGTAAGGGAGGGACCAGCACAGTCGGGTCAGCCAAGGTGCCTGCTGGTATACGCAGCAGGTCAGTCCACTGTGCTAGTGCCAAACTAAACCCTGCAGAGTTTCAGCATCAGCATAATGGCTGGGGCTCCCTGTGACTAAGCCCCTGGTCCCAGGGGGTTAAACGTGGTAACAGCCCAGTGCTTTTGAAAAGCTGCCATAGTTGAGTCACAGTTGGCAGGAGAGAGAGTTTCAGCTACACGCTTGACAAAGTCCATCCTCCCTCATGGGGAAACTCCAGGGATATTGCTATCTCTTGGACTCCATCATGGACCTAATACAGTTGTGTTGTGACCCAGTTGAAACAAATCACACATCATTTTGCTCAACATGAAGCAATGTAGCCATTCAGCATGCACAGAACAGGGAGAAACTCGGCTACATGCCAATATCAACCATTTTCACCTAAACGAAATACACTTCAATCGCCAAGCAACTAAATCAGCATGTTACATAAACACGATAAGTCGTGATATTGCATGCTAACAGCACAAGCTACATATCATCAAAAAAAATGTTTGTAGTAAACAGCGACATACATAAATTATGTCTTGAATCACAAATGCCATACAGCATATGCACAGAAGGAGGAGAAGCTCTTATACCAAACCTTTTCACATATACGAAACACAATTAAAAAAAACAAGCAATAATGCAGCATATTTGATCCATAAATCTGCTTCAGTTAGCTATTACAAGACTACTGGTCATTTTGAGCTATTACTCTGCCTATTTGGTTGTTATTCTAATGTGAAATGGCTTAGAAAAATTAAGTTCATCACAGTTTGTTCACTTCCTCACAGCGAATGGTGTTGTTGACAGGGATTTGGAGGCGTTACTACAAAGATCGTTTGTTTAGAGATGATGACCCGTCTTTGCTAAAAGAGTTATATTAGATGTAATACACATTTACAGAGACATATAAGTGAAAATAAATGAGTTTTGCAGTAAGTAAACCTCACATGGAACAGCTGTGCCAAATAACTTTGCTCTGCTTCACTTAATCAGCATGACATCTGGATCAATATGATATGATTAGCCTCTACATCATTAAATGTCTTTGCATCGATATGAGAGAAAAGGTCGAGCCACAGACCTGAAGCACAAGTTGGACTAGGAGCACTGTACACATTTGTTTCCCATCTCTCCGCTCTCTTTTACAATTGTTTCTGTGGAGAAACTGAGAACTTATTGATTCCAGTATCCATTTCTCACCAGAGATCAGATCAACTGCAGGCCACTTAAAAGCTATTGATTGTGGCTCTGAGAACCAGGCTTGACAAGCCTCAATTACAGCATGCTGGAACAAGTGCTGCTGAGCAACAGGAAGACATGAAGCCTGGACAGAGAGCGGAGTTCCAGGTTCTCTCCATTGGTGGAGATGATTCATGGGTTCCTGGGCACATTGAAGGCAATGTTTTACCTCCAGTTTGATAATAATGCTCCAACATGACACCTGTAACCACATCTTTAAGACCCAACCCCTCTGAACTTTAACAGAAGTGAAAATTTGAGAACCAAACCAAGACCAGACACTGTTAGCTCATCACACTAATATTGTATTGTATAAGTATTGGCTTTGTCCCTTTTCCTCTCACTGCTGGGCATTACATCTTACACTTGCAAAAAAACAACAACAACAACAACTAATTAGTGGCTGATGATTTGAAATCAAACTCAGCCCTTGCCCAGAGCTAGGGCTAAACAATCATAACCTTTTTTTTCCCCGAAACCACTAATATTTCCCGCTGTACTGTCCCGATGGTATGAACTGCCCCACCCCACCAAAGTTGTTGTGAAGGTGACATCTCTTACGTTGATGAGTCCCAGCTGGCGCTGCTCCAGAGTGCTGATCATAATGTATCAATACTGAAAGTTACACTGTCCAAATTCAACAATGCACATTCTTGGTCCCTCAACAACAAGAGTGTTAGACAGACAAACAGAAAGACAGGCACCCAGGCAGGCAGGCAGGCAGGCAGGCAGACTTCTTGAGTAATTAGCAGGATTAGTAAGAAGATGTCTCCAGCAGTAAGGAGCAGCCTCTCTGCTGCCTTTACAAATAAATATATATGCATCAAAATTAACCCCGATTTCTTTGAAGAACACAAAACATGTATATGATAGTGGGAATTATATGAAAATCAAAATACATACAGGATCATGGTCTTAAAAAGGTAAAATCATCTGATACATTGCCATTACCCCAGGAAATAATCTGTTTGCACTTTTACCAAAAATTCCTGCAGGCATCAACTTCACTTTTTATGTTCATTGTACAATTAATTATTCTGTGCTGTCGTTTGTATGCTAAAAATTATATTTGGAAAAATAAGCTATGTTCCCCCCTTTATTTGTGATAGTATGTGGGTGGGGGTCCTCAGTGTCCATACATCACAGGTTGTAAGGATATTAATGGTGGTGATCATTATTCATATCCATACAACCTAAGTGTTTATGATAAAATTCTTTACTACAGCCACAATTGTTTACAACAGCATAAAGTTCTTCAAAGATTTCTAATCTCCGAAATTGCTATCAACGTTCACAAGATTGATGGATTTAACTTTGAAATATACAACATTTTCTACCTGGGGGAGCATGACCCCGGACCCCCCCTGGAGGGTCAAACGTCCACCCACCATAGTCCGCATGTTAGACTTTTGTGGATGGAACTACAGCAATGCTAATTTTCGGGCTGGGACACAACCCAGCAGCAGTTGGTGCCCCTTCAACACCTCTTAATGCCACCCCAATCACAGCAGCCTGGCATAAGTAATGTGAGTGGCGTTGTAAATTGTAATGATCCCACCAATGCAAAATAATCTGATAAATCCTCTACCTGCCAAAAACACTACCTGCCAAGCACTAAACACATGGCAGAGCTACTAAAGCAAAAAACATTTTTATCCGAAGTTTGTGACCAAAACAAAGCTTAAAGGAGAACGACTGAGCATTATCCACTTTCGGTACTTGATAGTACGAAAGTGGTACTATGAACACTGCTGCGCTGAAGAAGAACATAAAGCTCTGAGAGCGTAGTTCTGAAGCATTCCAGTCACACACAGACCACAGGGCCTTTTGTGATACGTCTTGTACAGTGGGATCGAGCTGGAAGGAGGTCCTCCTCCAATTGCAGGAACTCTTGCCCGGGGGGTGGGGGGGCACAAGCAAACAATAATATCAACCCTGCAGCTGGGTTTGATGTAGGAGATTCACACTAATAACCAGCAGATGTACACAGCACAAATCTGAGCCAATGAGCTTCAAGACACACATACTGTTAACAAGACACGTAAGATGTATTGTGTGGAGAAGGGGGGGGGGGACCACAGGCACATTTGAAAAGCATTACCATGCACACCATGGTGATAACACGGATAAAATGGCATGAGGGTTTGATACGTGACCAGTACACTGACATACATGTACAGCCTTGACAGAAAAGTGGTTACACATAGTATGCAGATGCAGCTTACGGAACAGGCCTACCTTCTGGGAAATGTATGCTTTGTACTCATCTTACAATGAGACATTGTGGTTTTTGAGCAGCTGACTTTAACACAATGGAGCTATTGTTCACCTGCAGTTGTTAGCTATGATTATAGTAACTATGTCAAAGGTCCTATAGCCAGGTGCGTGTGCACACAATTAGACATATTTGTCAGTGTTACAGATTCACATGGCTCTGTAAAGAACTCACAAGTACATGAGCCTGATTTCCACTCATTCGGACACATCCTCAATCATCGGTTTTCAAGAGTCCTTGCGTCTGCCTCACCAGGCTATAGACCCCCCATCAATGAATAGAAGAGCAGAGTGGTAGAACCGTTCTCTCAGTTGTGTTGCAGTGGCAAGGATTTCCAGCAGATATAGTTGCTGTAGAACACAGTCAGTGCAAAGCTCTGGTTCTGAATATTAATTTATGTGTGGGAGATATCATTTGTGTCGTTTATGCCTCTTGCTTGGTGATTACTATTCTGTAAATATATCCGAGGTAAGGCTGGATTATGGACCGGGCCAATGGGGCGAGTCCCCCAGGGACTTCTGGAGGAAGTTGAACACCAGGGCCCTTAATGCGCACACCAGGCCCCTGTGTGCTTACATGCTGACCAAACCACTAGGGCCTCCCAGACTAAGGCTGCAGCTAACGATTATTTTTTATCGGTTAATCTATCAATAATTTTTTAGATTAGTCGATTAATCTAACAATATTTTTTTCAATTAATCTAATGATTATTTCTGTTTAGTCAATTAATCCTTTGGTTAACTTACCAATAAATTATATGTATATATAAACATATATATACATATATGTATATATATACACAAAAGAAAAAAACATATTAAGAGTGAATATTCTCTTTGTAATAATGTAGATGAAGCAAAAAAACTTTTGAGGAAGTAAACACTAACCGTGTTTACTTCCTCAAAACTGTTTAAATAACACAGAAACTTTGTTTTGAGATCCTGCGGCGTTCATGAACAGACAGACTGTAACCTTCACTCCTGCAAACAACTCCGTTTCACCGGACCTTGCCTTGATCACTTGGGATGAACGTAAACAGTGCGTGAAATTGATTACATAAATTCGTCAATTTGAGTAAAATGCTTCAAGGCACCGTTGCAGCCCTATCCCAGACTCCTCAGCACTTAAAATTTGAGGGCCCAATGGTGTTTAAAAAATAAGCTGACCAGTAAGGCCCTTGGCCCTCAGCGCTCAAAGACCTCTTGGCCCAGGTGAACTATTCACACATACAGAATGACAAGTTATAAAAGCTTCACAAGATAAAATTAAGAAAAAGCATAGAGGAATGATGCCTACCCTGCAGGTGTGTTGTATGTTGCCTACTATACTGTATATATATATACTACAAGATATATCATATATACTGTATTTGAATTGCCAGAGTTTCATAATGATGTGACATTTTTGACACAAAATCAAAGATATGTAACTTTGGGTTTTGCACTAATTCAATAATGCACTAACTGATTGTAGAGCTGTGTGCAGCGCTCTTTGCCCTGTGGTCAACTAGGCTGAATATGCCCCTGACCGAGCTATCTATAGGACATACAGAGATGAAAAGGATATTATTATTATTATCATTATTTACTTCTAGCTTGACAGCAAACAAAACAGCACATGCTCCAAAATGATCTGATGGCTAACCAGTAAGAACATTTAGCCATTTTCTCTGATCCTTCAATACAAGTTACTCTTGCCAGTACTTCAGAATAACAAGACAAGGTAAAAATGTCACCACTCAATGCTCGACAAGACACACTCTAACTAAAGGGAAAAGCCCCTACCAATTTTTTCCTGAGTTGTTTTAATCAATTTACAAAACTCTTCCTATTCACCATGAACACACATGTACTGTAATGACAATTTATATTACAAAACTGCAACGGAACTCCTAGAACACAGACTAAATGTGATGTACCAGTATGAATTACAGCAGAGGTAATAATGATCTATGTATTGATCATGGATGATAATGATGAATAAATGAAGTCCTATTGAATAATGAAAAGTAAACAGAGCTACATCAGAACAAGTTAGAACAAGTTATCTTATGAAATGCCCAGGAGGGGGCATTCTGCAAATCTGCCACCTTGTCTGGAGTTTCCATTCCTGTTTGTGGTCAGAATTTTTTTTCCAAAGAATTTGCCCCTACCCTACACTCCAAATGTTTTCCCTTTGACTCAACAGTCTTGACAACATGATGAATTACCCCAAATTCATTCTGCATCCTTATTTCCCCCTTTTTGGTTCCTCTCAAACTAATGGAAAAGTCATCTAAAAGCTTGTGAAAAATACATAAATGTTGCTCAAACCCCCCCCCCCCCCAAGGGGATTAAAGACAAATACACAAGCACCATAAGGGTGATCACAAAGAGAGATCGCACCACAAGTCAGTGAGCAACATTTAGAGTAAAAGAACACTAACAAACTCACATTAGAACTTTCTATGTACATGAGAACCAGGACTGAGATAAAACACGACATGACATCCCTGACGTGGCTGAAGGTTTTTTTTGCTGTAAGCTGTTCGACCGCCTGTAAGTTCTTATATGCTACACCCCTCCCCCCACAGCTAACAGTCAGCCTTGGCTATTTAGGTTTATCGGAGTGTGCAGATTCTTGCCCCAGGGTGTTGTGTCATTCTGCAGTCACTGCTTTTCATGACCAGGGAGACACTTACTGATGGACCGGGAAACGTCATGATGATGTAGCGGTGACGTTTCCGCAAAGCTGAAATGATCAATCTGAGACTGTGTGTGTTAGTGTGTGTAAAGAAACAATATGTTTCTAGGAACCAGCCACAAACCTGGAAAAGGTTCCAGGCTTAGAGCTTGGGAGCAACAAATCAGCCAGAAATGTTTGGACAGTAGTGCAACAGAGGAGAGGTCAAGCTGGGAGAAAAACATACCATCACTGGACAGACATTCTTCTGTCTGCAACAACACTACTCTTCTAATCAAGCTGTGCACAACACTTACAGGAATACTGCACCCTTTTCAACCTTCTTTTCATATCACTGATTAGGTCAGTGGTAGTTTTAGTCTAACAGCAGTGGTTAGCTACAAATTTACAATCAAATCATCAGTGGAAGGAATGTTTTTAAGTGGAAACTAGAGCTTCTTCTTTCCTTGATCGTCAGCTAATGTGTGCAATGTGAAGGCATCCTTCTCAGCAGTTTTGATGATTTCCAGACATAAAAGAACCTCATCAAAATGAGTATCATCAGGACTTATTGATGTTGGCACTATTTCTATTTACCATTTCAACACATTGAGAAACAATGTGTAAGCACCAAGGTCACCTTAAAAGCCCGGATTCCTTATAATTTAAGAGATAAAAATAAATCAGACAACTGTGTCCTCTGACTCAGCCATGCAGTATGCGACCCAAAGAGCATAGCAGCAGAACACATCACCTGATAGCTCAGCTTGAGGAAAAGAATTTAATAAAACATATTCTGCTACAAAAATAGCAGAAGTCTTCCCAAGATACAAAGAGGATTTGACAACTGGCAAGGACATAACTGCTGAAGCAAAGTAGTCTGTGCTCATGCACAGCAGCACAGACTTTATGTAATGAGAAACGAGGGTTGACTTATAAATGTAAGGGCGGTGGTTTGAGGAAAAAAACATCTTAAACGCTTAACTGTATCATGTGGAGATAACAGCAGTAGGAGCAGCTGCCACAGCACAGTCGCAGCAGTCATCCAAGCAGAAGATGGGAGATAACATAAGATAATCTTTTATTCTTCCCACAACTGGGGAATGTGGGTGTTACAACAGCAGTGCGACCAATTATTCTGTGCAGTGCGACTAAAAATTTCCTTGATTGCACCGGTGCCCCTTACACTTAGCTGCCCTTTCTGTGTGTGAGTAGCATTATGTTTTTTTTCCCACCAGCAGACAGCGAAGAAGAGTACCAGGGTTTGAGCCAATTAGAGGCAGAGAAGGGGCGGACCTTCGTTTCATTGGCTCTGACCCTGGTATTCTTCTTCGCTGAATGCTGGTGGGAAAAATAAATCAGGCATAGTTAAGGATGTGAACCAGAATCCGGTTTTAAATGATCCCTGTCGCTATAAGCTCCGACGTTATCTCACTGGGGCGTTAGCAGCGTCGGAGTGCTAGCTGCTCTGGAGCGTTAGCAACACCGGGGCCAGCTCTCACTGCCCGTCACATACGCAGACCTGATTCATTTGGGGTTGGAGCAGAGAGTGAACCAGTCAAAAGTCTGGTTGTACTTCACCAGAATTGATGGGGATAATGCTCATTGCCATAAGTGAAACAGATGTTTTGCAAGTAAAGGCGGTAATACATGCAATTTCTATATTGAAACATTTAGTGAAAGTGAAAGCCCAACCTAACTTGACCCTATCTCTAATATGTGTATCTATATACCAGTTTCAGAATTTTTTTACCCCCAAATTTTTGTATCAGATAAGCATATTTCCCAAAATGTAGAAGTATTCCTTTACAATATTCCTTTACAATACCACAACATTGGGATAGGCTGTGGTTCAAAACTACCAAGAGCCCTTTTAAGACTGGCTGAGAATGAAATGATGAACATATCTGTCAGACTGTACTCACCCTTCTGGTGTTGTCCAGGACGTTGGGGTCAGGCCTGCCATAGTTAGGAGGGTTGGCGTGTGGATCGTAGCCCAGTCTGGACAGCATTGGTGCGATGACAGCCATGTCCCTCACCACGTCTCCTGGGATCTTCCCCACCCACTTGGACAAGGCCTCCACATTGACTGGCTTGATGACCTGGTCTGTGGACCTCTCCACCCTAACAGGACAGAGAAAAATGTTGGTTTAACCTGTGATTTGAAACAGTGGGTCAAAATCACTCAATCACACGGGCACAAGTTTTTCTTGTTTGCTGAAGCATACATGTTTGAAACAGCAATTATCCTGGGATTTAATCCCAAGTGGGTCAATTTAGCATCAAGTGGTTTTACCTACAGTAAACCATGTACCCAAACCTTTTTTTTAAGTCACGATAAAATGCATCATTCAATCAACATATGACAAAATTCTGGCAGATGCGTCTCAAATGTTATAGAACCCCTCCATGTTTTTGAATGTACTGTATTTCTGTTATTTGATGCACACACAAAAACACCAGTGACCCATAAACCAGGTCAAACAGTTGCCACACATTTAACACTGTTTAGTACACGGAGTTAGCATTGATAATCAATATTAGTAACAACATTTGCTGAGCTTGTCCCCAAATGACCAAATTGACAGCAGACTAGTGCATCTTTCAGTTCTGTGCAATGAAGTCATCATATTTTTAAACAAAGCTTCAGAATCAGTGACAAAGGCATATTATTTTCATTTGGAGAAAGTCAAGCTTGTTAATTGTGAAATTAAAACCTGTTGTTGTCATAGTGAATATGAATACAGCTCCACTTTTTCTTTCACTCAATTAGCCATTGGTTATAGACATTTTAAAAGGAATCCACCATTATTTCGTACCAAGTTTAAATTATTTATTGAGTGAAATTAAATATTCAACAAGCAAGGGCTTTAGAGCTGCTGGGCCGCAGCTTTTTTCCCCCTGTAATGAGTTCACCACCTCTGACCAGCATGGGGGATTTGATGTCAGATCTAAGAAGACAAGAATGACCACATTCTTTACAAGTATCAACTAAGTCTGGGCGATATGGACAATAATGTTTCCCCCTTTCTTTTTGTTTGCTATAACCATTTTATAGTATTGGTAAGGAAGTAAACAGATATCTCTTTGTTAGAGCTCAAAGCCCCTGCAGGATAAAACCTAATTTTAATTTCAAGGTGGATATGTATCCATTTACATAAATCACAAGATCTGTTATTGTTCTAAACACTCATTTATTTTGAATCAATAAGTAGATTCTCTCCACAACCATCATGGTATAACGTGTATGCTTATTAGGATCATATCAGTCTCTGCAGTACAGATAGAACACTTTCCCCCACATTTATTTCCGTCCTGGGATTCAACCCCTTTCAGCTTCTGAAAACTGTCTTTTCCACTGGTCTAACTGGCATTGTTTGAGAAATTCTACTCTCTGTCTCTTTTCTTTTTGAGCCCTTCTAATATGGTGTTTATGACTGAAAAAGCAGCAGATTCACTGTGCTGTTTAGATGTTGTGACATCTTCGCCCCCGTTTTATTGTCCAGTGCAATTGTCTGACTCGCTTATTTTTACATTTGCAAAAATTTGTTTTTTCCCGTTTTCAGCCTATATGTGTCAGCTATATAGTCTGTTTCTGTAACTAGGGATGTACATGATTAACTGTTGAACCATTAACCACCAAAAAGTATTTTGAATGATTAATGGTTACAGGGTTTCATCAAGGATCTTTTTAAGCAGCAGGAACAACTTCCTGTAGGTTACAGTCAAAACAGAAAGTGTTGCATATTTTGGCAACAATTACTCCTATTTTCTCATGAGTCACTTATGCTCTTACCAAAGCCCATCAGCCACTGGTGTTTAGGTAAATCATGAAATATGCTAGAATAATTTTTTCAAACTACTCTTACACTATAAATGCAATCTGTTTGAAACTTTAATGTACTATGTACTCTCATGAATGTTTAGAAGTCCATACCACACTGAGGTTCCAAAGTCTGAGAATGGGCCTTTGCTCAGATAAAGTTTTGAAAAAGGAACCCCCTCACTCCATCTTAGTTTACTTGCTTAGTGTCACTCAATTTCTGGAAACCTATAGGATTATGATTATGCTATTTGTTCACATAGGCACAACAACTGATTGGATCCCACCTGGAGAGGCCCGTCTCCCGTTTTGATGACCTCAAAGTTAGATGTACTAAAAACGTGGGTAGGTTGCTTGCCATTCATCACTGCCTCAGTGGCAGTTTGATTTACAGGAAACCTGCAGAATCAATGTTCTAGATATTTTACATACAATTCATTCTTGCAAAACCAAACAGCCCCTTCTCTTATTCCCCTGGCTGTTGATAGCTATTTCAGGTTGCTGGCTTTCCCCACACGTCTATTTACCATCTGCATCCAGCTCTTCGTTGCGTATGTTTCCTGTCTGACACTATACCACAATCTGGCAATTTACTTTCCTCTAAACCATTTACTTTGCCATTCAATCTTAACACTGTGCGGGTATAGTCTCCTGCATGATTAATACAGTGAGCTGGTTTTGTCATCTCAGGAGGATGGGGGAGATGGTTTTTGAGAGACGGGCTGTGATCCAAATATCCACTCTGCAACAAATAGGTAGGGAATCACTTTAGGTAACTCCATCAAGACCCAAGAGGCTGCTAAGTGTTGACGTGGAACATAAACTGATAAAGACTAAGGCTGAGTGTTGCTAACGCAGTTCAGCTTCACTATTATGTGAGATACAGGC
This sequence comes from Scophthalmus maximus, assembly GCF_022379125.1. Lineage (NCBI taxonomy): Eukaryota > Metazoa > Chordata > Actinopteri > Pleuronectiformes > Scophthalmidae > Scophthalmus > Scophthalmus maximus. The sequence goes on from NC_061525.1 coordinate 674,518, forward strand.
GATCTTAAATTGAAGGTCACACTCTCTCTCTCTCTCTCTCACACACACACACACGATCAACCAATATGTTTTTTTCAGGGGCGATATCAATACCGATTATTTGTAATCAGGAAGACCCATAACCGATATGCTGTCAAATTTTAGAAAACATACTTCAATACAACACTTCTGCTACATTAAGTCTATGGACACCTGCTATTGGTCTTTAGAGCCAGACCAATAATATCGGACAATTAGGGCTGCAAAGACGGGTCGACGTAATCGATTACATAGATTACATAAATTCGTTGATTTTGCGTAGAATGCGTTGATGCATCGCACTGTTTACGTGATGGCAACTCCCGTTCTTCGGTATGCAGAAAATGAAACTTCGTCCAAAAAAGCTTGTGTTATATGAGTGGCGTTTCTCCTGTCAGGAATGGAGCAGTGCGTAATGTGTGTGCGCGTAACATGAAAAAAAAACCTATTACAATAATCAGCCAGACTGAAAATCTGTTGCTCTGTAACAAACAAAACCCTCAACACAATCCTATGAATACTGGTCAGGAGGTTCAGTTAATGTTCACATCAAACATCACAAAATGTGTTGTCAGTTACTTTGACAGTGACATGATTGTTGCTTTTAGTGAGATTCTCACACACAACAGTCTCTAGAGTTTTTACTCGGAGTGTCGATGAGAGTTCAGAGGAGAATGGTCAGACTGGTAGGAGCTGACAGGCCACAGTAACTAAGATAACCACTCTTTACAACTGTGGTGAGAAGAAAAGCATCTCAGAGTGAACAACAAATCCAACTTTGATGGTTCTACAACGGCTTGAATGTGAAGCAGACAGTCATGTCCACATGGGACAGAATCTCAGAGGAATGTTTCCAATAACTTGTTGACTCCATGACACAAAGAACTGAGACCGTTTGACACTAAAGGGAAGAACTACCCGGGATCCATGTGGTGTTCCTAATAAAGTGCTTGGTAATCTAGAGGAGCCCATTAGAGGTTCCAAAATAAATCTGACACAAATGATTTACAGGTACAAGAAAGAACAATACATTCATTTGTTTAACAAATTTATGTTAGTTATTCTGACTATTCTTTTTTCCTCATGAACTGAACACTTATATCTCTTCAGGCTTCTAGATATCCGTTGAAACCAACGACTCGAGAAGGGAAAAATCACTCGTGGCAAACTAATCACGTCTCAAGTACAAACTGAGGCCCTGAGCTATGACAAGAGCTGTGGTGGGCATGATCCTGCAGTCTCACAGTCCTACACGAATGGCAGTGAATTTTATTTCCAGTTACAAAATGTAAATGCAAATTAAGGTTTTAGAGAACTACAGCACATTATTCTATACTATAATATATTCAGTTTGAGCTGAAAGGGTAAACTTATTTGTCAATCAATAAAAATGTTTTGTTTTTTTATTGATAAATCCTACCAGTAGTTCTCAAACAAAAATGCAAAATGCCGCTGGATCAGTGCCCCTGTGCGATGTCAGAAAATCCATAAAGTTTTAACTGTCCTCAGCAGGCAGACAGATCTCTGACCTCTCTCTGTTCCTTTTTTCATTCGGGTGCACATGAGCCCGTACAGCGTGCATGTTCACAATAATCAACCCTCATGACCCTGAATAACTTAAATCATTCCATTCCATAACATTCCATATTTCCAGCTAGTCATCTATTAGGATATTCTACCGTTTTTTAGTATTGTGTGATAGTAAATTCAATATTTTCTTTACTTTTTGGATTGTTGGCCAAACAAAACAGTAATTAACTATGCTTTGTGAAACTCTTAGACATTTTTCATTGTTTCCTGGCATTTCAAATTAAAATGGTTGAGAAAATGGAAGCAGATTACATGGCAGTGAAAATAATCATTACTTTCAGCCCTAGCAAAGTATTTTAGTCTTTAAAATGTAAATGGAAAAGCATAACAGCTTTGCGTCAGAACTGGATGTGATTAATTTGTTTAAAAGGTAAATTATTGTTAAAATGACAATGACAACATTTAACTGTTCACCAGCTGACTGCTACACAATCCACAAATTAGCTTTTCATTTTTTGATCAAAGAAACTGTCTTTGGCAAAGAGCATATTGACCTTAAAAAGCTTCATTTACTGTATGGCCAACTCATAGAACCAACATTACCATGGTTACGCTTTCAATTTAAACCATTGGAATTGGTAAACTACATTTACTCAAATCTTTTTGTTATTAATGTGACCTTCCACCCATCACTGGTTGATGCTCTTTATGGCCTTCGGCTTGTCAATTATTCATTGCTGGGCCTCCTTTACCCAAGGTGGTGTTCTGCATCACCAACGGCTGATAAGAGAGAATAGATAGAGATATCAAGATCACAAAAAGGATATAGAGTGATAGAGGTCGAATGGTGTGGCTCCCTGTTCTGGGATAAGTAATTGAGCAAGTCTTTCAGCTAGGCCTCCAATAAAATCAAAGCTAGGTAATTGATGTTAATGCCATGACAAGGTCCCACCCTGGGGCCCGGCTGCCCACTGACTGAGATTTTCGTCTAGATAGAGACCCAAAGCTGTGAGCTAGTGGAGAGTGAGGAGTCCTGGTGGTTGGAGTGGGTAAGAGGCATGTCATGGGGGTTGACTGTAATGCACCAAGGGCAAAGTGCTTGAAAAGAGGTGGGGCAAAAAGGTCTATGATGGTAAAAGGTAGTTGTGCTTTCCTGAAGGGTACTATGTGGTTGACCTTGTTTTGTGGTTGACTTTGTCTTCAAATTAAGAAATCTGGGGAAAAGAGGGGGATGAATCTCAGAAAACACTTAGATCAAATTAAGCTGGACCACAGCCTGAAATAGCAGACATGCAGACTGTCTACTGAGTAAAAACGACTGTAGCACGCATACAGAGGGAAGTGGTTTGTTTGTTTGTTTTGTCAGCAGGATTATGCAGAAACTACTCAATGGATTTCTGCGAAACTTGGAAGGATGGGACATGGGCCAAGAAAGAACTCATTACATTTTGGTGCAGATATGCACAAAGGGGCGGATCCAGTAAATTATCACTTTCTTAAACAGTGTAACGTATTGTGTCACTTCCTTTGTTGTTGCTCCTGTGAACCGTGTTTATCCACCGCTCCTCCTCGTCTCTCTTTAACACTGCGGTTTTCTCAAACTATCGGGATAACTATCCGCTCCACTCACCCTTGTTTAGTCTAAACACTCACAGCTCTCTTCCTCTTTTAGCGACTCGCTCGCTAACTCACAGCGGTTGACACGCTCTTATCTGCGCTCCGCACCGTAGCTTAGCTAGTTAGCTTTAGCAGCTGACAATGGCTTCTTCCTCTCCTGCTCTGTTTGCTCCATGTTTAGTTATTTCTCAGCCTCCTTTAGCGATAGTGATACTTGTAGTAAGTGTAGTTTGTTTGCTAGGATGGAGGCGAGGTTCAGTCTGTTAGAAGCGCAGCTCTGCACCATGGGGAGTAAGTCATTCGCTGATACTGTTAGCCAGTCCCCACTAGCCGCTCCAGTGTAGCTTCTTTAGCTCCTTCAGCTCCCCCAGCAGCTCCCGAGCAGCCGGGAGGACAGGGCAGCTGGGTGACAGCTGCCCTGTCCTAAACTGAAGCTCACGGTTCACCACCAACCACTTCACGTTTCTAATAAATTCTCCCCTCTCGACACACCCGCTGAGGAAACAACTCTGATCATTGGTGACTCTGTTTTGCGGAACGTGAAGTTAGCGAAACCAGCGTCCACAGTCTGTATCCCTGGGGCCACAGTCTGTATCCCTGGGGCCACAGTCTGTATCCCAGGGCCAGAGCAGGCGACGTTGAATCCCACCTAAAACTGCTGGCTAAGGATAAACGTAGATATGGTAAAATTATTATTCACGTCGACAGTAACGACACCCGATTACACCAATCGGAGGTCATGAAGATGAATATTGATTTGTGTGTACTTATGCAAGAGCAATGTTGGACTCTGTAGATTTCTCTGGACCCCTGCCCAACTTGAACAGTGATTACATGTATAGCCGTACATCATCACTAAACTACTGGTTGTCGAGGTGGTGTCCAGATAACAATGTGGGCTTCATAGATAACTGGCGCACCTTTTGGAGAATTCCTGGTCTGATGCGGAGTGACGGCATTCATCCAACTTTGGATGGTGCAGCTCTCATTTGTAGAAACCTGACTCGGTTACCTAGACGGTCAAACCCGTGACATTTCAGAGTTGGGACCAGGAAGCAGAGTTTCAGTCTTACACGCTTCTCTGCGCTTCTATTACAGCAGCCCCCCTTACAATACCCTATAAAAACTGTTTCTGCCCCACGACCACTTCAACTATCTAAACCAAAGGTAAATAAAAGAGGTGTAATTCACACAAATCTCATAAAGATCAACACAAAAGCTATAAATGAATCTAAGAATAGAACAATAAAATGTGGATTATTTAATATTAGGTCACTCCCATCTAAATCTTTGTTAGTGAAGGATCTGAGAACTGATCAGCACGTTGATCTATTCTGTATGACTGAAACCTGGCCACAGCCAGAAGAATATGTTAGTTTAAATGAATCAACACCTCCCTCTTATAATAATACTCATATTCCTCGGACCACAGGCCGAGGAGGAGGAGTAGCAGCAATCTACAAATCAGACTTATTGCTTAACCCTCGACCTAAACATAGTTTTAACTCATTTGAAAGCCTAACTCTTAGCCTCTTTCACCCAAGCTGGAAATGTCAAAAAACAGTTATTGTAGTCATTGTATATCGACCACCAGGCCCTTACTCTAAATTTATATCTGAATTTTCAGACTTTCTATCTGAGTTGGTGCTTAGCACAGATAAAGTTATTATAGTGGGTGATTTCAACATTCATGTGGATGTTGCCAACGACAGTCTTAGTTCTGCCTTTAATTCGGTCATAGACTCAATTGGTTTTACTCAACATGTAAACAAACCCACTCACTATTTTTTAATCACACCCTCGACATCGTTCTGACATATGGGTTAGACATTGACAATCTAATAGTATTTCCTCAAAACCCCTCCGTCCGATCACTACTTAGTTACATTTGAATTCTCCATTATTAACTTTACTGAATTTGGAGAAAAGTTCTGTTACAGCAGGTGTCAGAAAACGCTGTTAGTAAATTCAAAGAAAAAGTTCCTTTGTTATTTACTCCACTGCCATGTGTCGATACAGTGCAGGATAGTTATCAAGACTTTACTCCCACACAAATTGATGATGTTGTTGATAGTGCGGCAGCCTCACTACATTCCACAGACATGTGCTTTAAAACAGACGTCACGTAGGTTGGAAAGGAAGTGGCGTGCCAATAGTCTATATGATTCTCACCTAGACTGGAAAAATAGTTTAATTACATATAAGAAAGCCCTCTGAAATGCCAGAACCAATTATTATTCTTCACTAATAGAGGAAAATAAAAACAACCCCAGGTTCCTCTTCAGCACTGTAGCCAGGCTGACAGAGGGTAAAAGCTCTACTGAACAGTCTATTCCTCCAACTCTAAGTAGCAATGATTTGATATGAGCTTCTTTACTAATAAGACTATTACCATCAGAGAAAAAATTTACCAGCTTCTTCCCACTAATAGCACAGACACACTGTCCAGTACAGTAGCTTCTGAACCAATAGTATCGCCTAATTTATATTTAGAATGCTTCTCCCCTATAGATCTGGCTGAGCTGACTTCACTTGTCACTTCATCCAAGCCATTAACCTGTCTTTTAGATCCTATTCCATCAAGGTTATTTAAGGATGTATTGCCTTTAATTAATAATTCCATATTAGATCAGATCAATTTATCTATATTAACAGGCTATGTACCAAAGGCCTTTAAGGTGGCAGTAGTTAAACCTCTGCTCAAACATCATAGTACAGAAACAGCACTACTGAAGGTTACCAACGACTTCCTCACGGCCTCAGACAGTGGACATGTTTCTATTCTCGTCCTTTTAGATCTTAGTGCTGCATTTGATACCATCGATCACAAAATTCTGTTACAGAGACTAGAACACATTGGGATTAAAGGAACAGCACTAGAATGGTTTAAGTCCTACTTATTTGATAGATTTCAGTTTGTTAACGTTAATAACAAATCTTCCATTCATATAAAAGTGAGACATGGAGTACCACAAGGTTCTGTACTGGGACTGATACTTGTCACTTTATATATGCTTCCTTTAGGCAATATTATAAGAAAACGTCACATCAATTTCCATTGCTACGCTGATGATATCCAGCTGTATTTATCTATAAAGCCAGATGAAACTAATCAGGTAGACAAACTTCAGGACTGTCTTAAAGACATAAAGGGCCTGGATGACATAATGTTTTACTTCTGAATTCTGAAAAAACTGAGGTCATTTGACTCGGCCCTAAACACCTCAGCGAAACATTATCTGATCATATAGTTACCTTGGATGGCATTAACTTGGCCTCCAGCTCTACTTAGAGAAAGCTTGGAGTTACATTTGACCAGGACATGTCCTTTGACTCACACATAAAACAAGTCTCTAGGACAGCCTTCTTTCACCTGCGCAATATCAAGAACATTAGAAACATCCTATCTCAAAAGGATGCTGAAAAACTAGTCCATGCATTTGTATCAATTTGTATCATTTTTATCAAGGACTTTTTGAAGCGTGGAGACATTTTAAGTGGTCCAGACTAGGACCTGCAGCATCTCTGCTCTGGCTCCTGGAAGAGCCTCTGGTGTGGGGGGCCCGGCTGGATCTCCACGATGGCAGCAGACCCGGACTCACAGAGAGACTAACGAGAGCTGGAGTGACAAAACTGAGGGGAATCGTGGAAGCTGCTGGTCCTGGTTTCCAGAACACAGAGGCAGTGGCCTCCTTGCTGGGCCTGCGGTCTGTCCGCCACACCAGGACCATTCTGAACGAGTGGAACAACAGACTGGACAGTGAGGAGAAGGAGATGCTGTGGGACTATTTTAATGGAAGCGGAGCCCCCGACTCGGGAGACCCTTTTCCGGACATTGTTTTTTTAATACATCATGCTGACTCACCGGACACTGCTGGTGATTTCCACATGAAAATTGGAAAAGGTTTGTACAGAAACTATGTTCTGGCCACTCACAGGAAGACGCTGGGTGAGGGGAAGGACATGTTCTGGAAGGAAAGACTACCACGAGACAGCAAGCCGGTGTGGAGACTCTTGTACAAGCCTCCACTGAACAAGAGGTCTGGAGACCTACAGTGGAGGATCCTCCACGGGGCTTCTCCAAAAATGTACCAGTCTCTGGTGAGAGCCAGAGTGAGAGTGGATTTCAGGTTCCACTCTCTGATGAAGGCTGTGTGTTCAGTAAAGGAGGGAGAGCTCATCTTTCACTCTGTTTTTATGACCTGATTTATTCAGTTTTTTCAGTTATTTTTTTTGTTTTGTGTTTTTGTTGTTGTGTTTTTTTTTCATTTCATTTGTAGAGGACCGTGATGTTCTCTGGTAAATCTTAATAAAAATTGTTTTTTAAAAATCAAATCTCTCTCTTCATCTCTCTCTCCTTCTCCCACTTTTTCGATCTCTCGATCTCTCTGCCCTCATGTATCTACATTACATGTCACTAACTCTGTTTTCTCTCTCTCTCCTAGTAGATCTGACCCCAGAGCTGCAGGATCCAAACCCGTCATAATTATTATTATTATTATTATTATTATTATTATTATTATTATTATTATTATTATTAATAACATCATTGTATTTATAAGTGTCAGTTTTCACTAATTATAAGTATCAGTCTGGTAGAAATTAAAGCAACTGTTATACTACCCCTCTATCCCCCGATATGTTTACAGTACATGTCACTAACCCTGTTTGTGTTTTCTATCTCCCCTAGTGTATCTCTGACCCCAGAGCTGCAGGACCCAAACCAATCATTATTATTGTTATTATTGTTATTATTATTATTATTATTAATATTAATATCATCACTAATAATAACAACAACATAATTGTATTTTTTAATTATAAGTATCAGTCTGGTAGAGATTAAAGCGGCGGTTGTACAACTGTCCTCTCTCTCTCTCTTCTCTCCTACTGTCTCGCCTCCCACCCTCTTTCTGCCCACTTCTCCTCTCTTCCCCATTTCTCTCCTCACCCCAACCGGTCGAGACAGATGACCGCCCACAACTGAGTCTTGTTCTGTCAGAGATTTCTTCCTGTTTCTTCCTACTGTCTCGCCTCCCACCCTCTTTCTGCCCACTTCTCCTCTCTTCCCCATTTCTCTCCTCACCCCAACCGGTCGAGACAGATGACCGCCCACAACTGAGTCTGGTTCTGTCAGAGATTTCTTCCTGTTAAAAGGGAGTTTTTTCTCTCCACCGTCACCAAGTGCTTTGCTCATTGTGGGATTTGTTGGGTTTTCCCTGTAATATTGTAATATTGCCCTTGAGACAATGTATGTTGTGATATGGCGCTATACAAATAAAACTGAATTGAATTGAATTGTAGTGTTTTTTGAATATTTCACAGATTACCCAGGCAATAATTCATGGATCTTGACGAAAAAAGACGTGCAGATATATATGAGTGTGTGCAATTTAGTGCAGCTTGATTGAATTTAAAGGGGCTGTTGGGCCTTGGCAGAGGTTTGCAGTCAACTGAATGGCATTCTAGTTGACAGTTATTTTGTAAGAAGTAGACAAAGCAGTGTCTCCATTCTGCTCAGCTCAGAGGGCTCTGGTTAAGGTCCTCATTCATTAATATTTGATGGGAATCAATTTGTGGAGGGGTGATGGTGCACTAAAAGACCAACAACTGGATCTTGATCCCAAAGAGCTTTTCCACTCTCCCTCCCTCTGCAGACCTTTCATTTCTTTTGGCCTCACATTTGATTTTCTGTTTTTTTCTGTGGTAGGTAAAGAGGTCAGCCCTGTTTTATGTAAACATGGCCACTGAAGATTTTCCAGTGTCTGAAAACAAGTGAGAGACAAGGACACCGTGGCCTGACTGAAAACTTCAAGGGTCCTTATCATCGAATTGTGGAGGTCCAGCATTGTAGTGTCATGCCTGAAGAGCACTCAAGTATCCATAGCGTCTCTGATTGAACCACAACATGCCACGTAGCATCTTAACATGACATTTTGAATTTTGCAGGTTGTTTTATTGGATTTATGTTCTCATTTCAAAAGATGTGTATTCTTGATGCTTATTTTACTCCATATTTTTTAAACATTAAACAGATTAAATCTTAAGCTAAGAGTCAAACAGCCTAATGGCAAAAACAAAAAAAAGGCAGTGATCTTTTTGACTAATGTCAAAAAACTAAATTTGTACTCATTATATAAATTGGCTCTGATGTTTACAAAAACCTTTAGTGCAATGAACCAGTCAATACTTATCACCTACATTTTGCTCCTATCAAGAAGAAGAATGTTTGCTTTGTGGTAAACTACACATGAGTGAACTATGTTAACATGCGCTCAGTGAAATAGAACAGACTGGATGTCTGTTACCAGCATCATCAAATGTGAGTAGTTACAGAACACAAAGAATGATCTGAAACTGTAGCTATAGTGACTAAAAAGAACCAGACTGACAAACTAAACTGATCTCAGTTCTGAAAAGGGATAAAATCAGAGCCAAACATGCAGCTGGATTGTGCAGGAAGTACACAACCATAAAAAGTAAAACTGTTTCCACGTCAGAGGTAAATATTCAAACACAGGCAGTCGGTTGCTGTGATCATAGTACATTGGCTGCAGGATCATACATCAATGTCCCTGGCTTGCTGACCTTTAAAGACACAAGTAAATGGGGGAGCAGCAGTGTGTACAATACAAATATAATATGCATTATCCAGTCACCAACTAACCTCTAATTTACCAACAGACACACACTGACCTGATCTATCCCCATTAGGAAAATCACACACAACCTTGCCTGGCTTAGGGGGATGACAAAAGTGAGTGTGTGTTTGTGTGAGCTACAGGCAGGATCAGTTAATCCATCAATTGATTCATGGATAAAATAGTCAGCAGATTAATCCCAAAAGGAAATAATCATTAGTTGCCCTTGGATAGCAAATAGTTGAAAAGGGTTCTGCCTCAACCACCTGCAGCTGCAGCAGTTAACTCAAGTCAGAAAGATGTAATGATTTAATATATCAACTGTCACAGGGGACATTTTTCCACATCAAGTACTTTCAAGTACTTTTTCATGATTACTTACAATCTTTGACTAAACATTTTCAATATGGGCAACTCCCGTTCTGGGGTATGCACATGTTATATGAGTGGCGTATGTGCGTAGTGTGTGTGTGGCAGAGCAATAGAGAGACTGTCATCAAGGCGAGGTCCGGGGTAACGGAGTTGGTTGCATCAGCGAATGTGCAGTGCAGGTTCACAAACGCTGCCGCGTCTCAAGACAAACGGGGTGAGTCCCGGAGGGAGACAACACTTGGGCTCTTATTTATATATATATATATTATTTATTGGTAAGTTAACCAAAGCATTAATGGACTTAACAGAAGTTAATTGTTAGGTTAATTGAAAAGACATTATTTAGATGGATTGACTAATCGAAAAAAATAATCATTTAAAAAAAATAACCGTTAGCTGCAGTCTTACTGTTCTTATACAGTGAAGATCTCAATCTGATGCCACCCAACTTTACACATGTGGGGAACAAAATTACATTTTCGCCTCCACCACAAAAACACACCGGGAAACATGACATACAGTACTAAAGGTAGGGATTAAAGCAAAACAATTTTTTTATTATTTAGACCAAGTCATTTTCCCCATCTACATTTTAACTGTCCACCTGAGTAGAGTCTTGATTACTTCTCCCTGGTTGATTTCTACAGTAAAGACGTGTTCAAAGGTCAACAAATTGTTTCCTCTTTTTCAGCGGTTGTCAGACTCCTGCAGTCTAAACTGGACCAAACAAACACAGTTAAAGGCTGATTAACAGTGAAAGACTTGCTACAGACCAGGGAGCCAACCAGTCCAGCATAAGGAGCCCAAAGAACCCACACTCTGCAAACAGCTGTATGTTACTTTCAGAAAGTCTCCTTTTGTAGATTTCTTTGTAGGGATAGTGTTTCCCAAAGGACTTTGAGCAACAATGGAGTGTGGATGTCAGACCCTGTAGAGGGGTCCGGGGGCATTCTCCACCGAAAGAGAACATTTTGTACATTTCAAAGTTAAATCCATCAATCTGGTGAACTTTGATAGCAATTTAGCGGCTAGATCTATAAGAACGTTATGCTCGTTTTAACAATTGTGTCCTTTAGAAAAGAAATTAATCATAAACACATATGATGATCACCTCCATTAAGATCCTTACAATCTGCGTGTAGTATGGACACTGACCTCCGCCCACATACCATTACAAAAAGGGGGAAAAGCAGCTTCTTCTGAAAATATCAATCTTTGCAGAAAAACAATAACAGCACAGAAAATGAAATGAGCACTGTAAAATGAGCATAAATAATAAACTTGATACCTGCAGGAATATTTAGTAAAAGTATTAATTTGTATAAAATTATGAGCAGATTATTTCCTGAGGATATTGTAATATATGAGGAGTTGTCCTCGTGTTTTTTAGACCATAATTCTGTCTGTATTATGATTTTCAGATAATTTCCACCATCATACATGTTTTGTGTTCTTCAAAGAAATGAAGTTAATGTTCAGACAGATATTGTATATATGGCAGCAGAGAGTCTACTCTCCACTACGGAACTACGTAAGAAACGTTGTCAATCACGACAACGTTTTTTTACACAACAGCGCGTTCATGACTCCAACAGCTGATTCTCCGGTTCAGGGATCAGTGAACTGAGTGGAGCTTCAGTTCAGCAGCTCTTTGAGCAGCAGCAGCTTCAGAGCTCTGAGGACTGAGTCCTGCAGGTCTTCAGTCCACAGCTGGTCTTCACTCGCTGTGGCTCAATTACTGCACATTACTTTGGCAATAACAACACAGCGGAGGGATCACTGCGCCTCCCCATCAGTTTGTTATTCATGCATGTACAAGGTGAGGGAGCACTGCGCCACACAGGAGCAAAAAAAAAAAAACGTTCTCCGACCCAGCTTAAGACAGACATCAAAACACTCGTTAGCCTAGCAACATAAAATGCTACACATAAGTAACAATGCAACGATTCGTAAAATTCCGTAATAACGCTGGTACTTCCTCCATTCGAAATGAATATCTGTTGGTGATTATGCATAAATGCACGGTTTTACCACACCATGGTTGTAAAATGGTGCCCCTACCATTGAACAATGCTGGAAAAGCTAGCCAATGGTTGAACAAATAAATTCTTCTTATAGTCAAACAGATCAAAGTCATCAAGCACTAGAAGGATAACAGAAGGAAACAGAAATTAAAAATGGGGCCAATTAGGATTTTTCAACCACCCTCCGTTTTTATTACAGAGGAAGTGGGATGAGTTCAGTAACTGCAGAAAAACCTTAAGGTATTCAGAGAGAAAACAACTATTTTTAATTAAAACCACGAGTACTCTCATACACAGGCAATAACAAAAAGTGGCCAAGATCACCTCCAGAGGGTGTAGAGCGCGTTCTGGTTCTACGTGGCAGGAAGAGGGGGTTAGACAGAGTCGAGGAATGGGGTTGCACCCCTTCAGCGTTTCCTCACAAACTTCCAGAGGCCAGCCTTGCAAATCGCTGAAACCAAAACAGCTCTGACACCAGGCAGGGCCATGTGGAAAACCTGCTTACAGTAGTGCAAACATAATCTCATGTGTTTTGAGTCACTAATGACTAGGTTCCTTGCTGTGCTCAGCAGCAGGATGTTTCATTTCCAAATAAAATTTAACGATGGATTGTCTGGAGGCTTTGTGAAAACATAGGAGAGATACATTTCCAGGCCCAAAGTGCGCTTTAAGGCCTTCAGCAACTGAGATTATGTAGAGATTGATTATTCACTATAAGTTGATACACTGTTTACCTTCACGTCCTTTCTCTTCAGGTTCATAGTCGATCTATTCTTTCTCTCCCCGCCAGCGTAAGTAGTTAAAAGCTGAGTCTACAAGTCCAAGCTCATTTCTATTGTACTGGTAATGTGATAGATGGTGGGCCCTGCTTACCATGTGGAGCTTGTGAACCAGGCAGTAATCAAACCCTCTTACAATGGAAAATATGTATCTAATCAACACTGGAATGAGCTATTCAAGGAATGTGCAGCTGTGGAGGAAGCATCTAGTGAACTTAAAGAATCTAGTAAACCAATAAACCAGACAGACATTATACAAATTCGGCCCCATATCAGCCCTAAATCCTTATTCCCTGACAAACTATTGACAACGTTTTTACTAGATCACTCGAATGTTTGATTGACTGATTAAATACCTTCACAATTAATACTCTGGCTATCTGAAAATTAGATGGATTGTCAGAAAAAAATCTCTTCTTTGTTATACAAATATACAAAGTGTATGAGAGAGAGAGAGAGAGAGAGAGAGAGAGAGAGATTTGATTTTTGAAAACAACGTTTATTAAAAAAATTCACCAGAAACATCAAGGTCGTTTTTACAAATGCACTAAGAGAGAGCGTGTGTTACTCACTGTTGGGGAAAGTGAGAGCGTTGGTCCCGCAGCAAGCAGTGAACATCTCTACCTCACGACTGATTCAGTGATTCATGCCTCATATTGCATTTTAATTACATTTTTGCACATTTTATTTAAACACCAGACTTGAAGGTTGTTTTCATTCTCTGTTTTATGTGTTATGGAAAGCAACGTTACATTTGTCTCTCTTTTTTTGCTGATCTGAAAAATGATCCGATCCTTGACTCAAAATCCATGGAACGATCTGAACCATGAGTTTTGTTATCCGTTGCACCCCTAGTGTGTAGCATTATGCTTTTTTTCCACAGCGAAAAAGAATAGCACAGTCTGAGCCAATCAGAGGCAGAGAAGGAGCAGGCTTTTGACTCTGGTATTCTTCTTCGCTAAATTTTGGTGGGAAAAAGAAATCAGGTATAGTTAGGGATGGGCACCAAAATCCAGTATTAAACAAACCCTGGGGCTAAATTATGAATAACGGTAGTATTGATAAACTCTGACCTTCTCAGTGCTGCTGACATCGGAGCGTCGGCAGCACCGGGGCCAGCTCTCACTGCCCGTCACATAGGCAGACCTGACTGGTGTGGCGATGGCGCAGAGAGTGAACTAGCTGACAGTCTGGTTGTACTTCAATAAAGTCGGTAACATGTGGAAATCTGTCAAAATCTTTAGTGGAAGTGAAAGTACACTCTACTTCGGCTGGTCCCAGTGAGAGACAACAGCTGCAGCTTGTGGGAGGCGACTGAGGAGAGGGTGAATGAGTTCCACCTCGCTGTGACCCAGGTCATAGTGAAAGACGTACAACCATCTACAACAGTTAGTCTGTCTGTACATATTAAGTTTTGTTACTTTTTTACTTTGATGGGTTTTTATGTTTGTCCCATCACTCAGGTACTTTATATCAGTTATTTGTTCAAAATAGTGCTGTTCAGTGTTCAACAACGTACTGAGTACAGTCCAAGAAACATAACATTCGTCCATTCTACTCCTCAGTGCTTTGAGTCAGAAATGATAATAAAATGTAACACTGCTTATAATATCACCAAAGAAGAGCAACCGTTTACAAAATGTAGGTCCCAAATCATCCTCATGAAAATAACCGTTATTCCTGTTTAGTCATTTATATAATGTGTTGAGAAATTACCAATGTATATGGAAACTATGGAAAGGTATAATAGGTGTATTATTGCGGTGCCAAAAGGCGAGGTGAAATATTTTGGGTTCACTAAAATTATGTGCTGGTGCACCTAAATGAAAAATGTAGTCTGGAACCCTGAAGTGGATAGCAGAATAAAAAAAAATTTAAGATGTGTAAAAAATATAAAATATAAATACTATATACAGAGCAACCGATGTAAAGAGTTAGTCTGGAGCCCTTACGGCCTGTAATACAAAAAGTAAGTGTGCCTTTTTTTCATTGATGACGGAGCCAACTTGTGGTTGCGTGAATAATATTATTTGGAATAGTCACTGAAAAAAACTGACCAGGAGCCCAGATACAGCAGGCAGCTTCCAGAACATGCATTCCAAAAGAGTCCAAAATGTCAAGGAAACACAAAATGATTCACAGCATGGCACAGTGGTGGATGGTGATTTAGTGGGTCCTCACTGGATAATCTCTTCAACGTCCTGGAGGTAACTAAACACACACTAAACTTAGTTCAAACATGGAGAGGGAAACTCATACTTTTTCCCCTTGACAACATTAACCACGTTTGCAGAGCTAACAAAAATGTTTTAAAGGTTTCACTAAACTGACCCAAGATTACATCTAAACTGATGATTCACTATCGAAAACATAACTTACATAACAACCTTAAAGTATACTGGGCACAGAACAAGACTTCATGGCTTGGAGTTGGTTGGGCTAGGGAAAGGAAAAACAAGAAGAAGGAGTTGTCAGCTTTACTTACTTGGAGAGGGACACTCCTCCAGCTTTCCCAATGAGCTCCTCATGGTGGAGAACAGCTTTATTCCAAGGAATGTCAAGGAATTTAAGCAGTGTCCTCATCCATTTCTCAGGATGGAGGACCAACTGTTCGTAGTGCACTGGTAGGCATTTATCAGCAGACTCCAGGCACTGAGTGTACATGGTCTCTATGGCCCGATTCCACTTGGTCAGGCAGTCCCGGTAGCTGCCCAGATCAAAGCCTGCAATGGTCACCTTCCGTGAGATCATGGAGTGGACTGAAGCACGGCCATCACGAACCATTAGTACAAACTTGGCATGGGGAAAGATTTTGGCCAGGTAGGCAAGCGACTTTAGTGCAAAAGGGTCCTTGTTGCACAGGAAATTGGCAGGCTCTCCATGTTTGACGATGATTTCGAGCAGGAAGGCCTGCATGGCAGCATCCAGCACCTCATCCGTCACACCTGCCTCATCCAGGCGCATCTTCTCCCGGCCTGAGCGGCTCCACATCTGCTTCATTGCCAGGATACGTGGGATGACACGGGTTTCCTCGCCACAGCGCACCTCTGGGTGGGCGTCCAGCATTGCACGCATTAGTGTGGTTCCACTTCGGGGCACACCACCGATGAAGATGAGTGGCATGTCTTTGTTGTAAACGAAAGGTGTGCTGAGATTCTGGCCTGTCCGTAAGGTGGTCCGCATGCTGCCACCCAGCGCTGACAGAGGCATGATTCCGACGGGCTGAATGCGCTCCTCGATGCGATGGTGGCACTCCATGGCATGACGGCCCAAATAGAGGACCGTGACCGAGCTAATGACCAGACACGCCACCAGCAAGTTCTGTTTCAGTTTGCCAATCATGTTGCAGGCCACAGACACCAGAGGATAATATCTCCACAAGGGCAATTTAAGGGGAGGGTAGGAAAAAGGAACTAAAGTATAATTAAGGTTCCCACCCTTTATGGTTGTTTGCTAGGAACCAAGCACGGATCAAGCTCCCTGGTGCACAGCAGGTGTCGAGTTCCCAGCTCCATTTGGCCTGGATGGTGGAAAAAACACAAAATACATAATTATGATCATATACCAGAGCAACATTCAATTGCTAAAGTAATCAGGAAAAAAACAGACTAGAGCGAACAGTGGTCGTTTGGTGTTCTATTTGAGAAAATATACCATGTTTAATGCGGCCTCCACAGCAGACACAAAGACCTCTCCACAGCAGCAGCAACCATCTTGGTTGTTAACAAAAAGGCTTTGGTTGCTCCCATTGAGCGCTCCTCTGTCAGTCATTGGATCTCAACCTGCACCATTATGGCTTCAGGATGGAGAAAGATGGACAACTGAAACGATTGGCTGACAAGACACGGTGGAACCAAAAATCTATCCATTTAAGCAAAGATTGCAACTACTATACAACTCTCTCTCTCTCTCTCTCTCTCTCTACCTCTCTCTACCTCTCTCTCTACCTCTCTCTCTACCTCTCTCTCTCTCTACCTCTCTCTCTCTCTACCTCTCCTCTCACCCAACCGGTCGTGGCAGATGTTTCGCCCATAACCGAGTCCAGTTCTGTTAGAGATTTTTTTCTTCCCCTCTAAGTGCTTCTCATTGTGGGAACTGTTGGGTTTTCTCTGTAATATTGTGAGGTGTCGACCTCACTATGTAAAGTGTCTTGAGACAAAGCATGTTGTGATTTGGCGCAATACAAATAAAATAAAATTAATACATTTTTCATCTTGCTAGACATCATTCTGGATTTGATTTGCTGTAGCATATACATTATCTGCGACCTTTAGCCTTCAGCCACTAACATGCACACATGCACACTACAAACTATGGGCGGCTCTGGCTCAGGAGGTGGAGAGGTGACCCACTAACAGGAAAGTCGGTTGTTTGATCCCTGCTTCCCATAGTCAGCATGCTGAGGTGTCCTTGGTTAAAAATCTTAGGGTAGCGCATCCAAATCTGTTGAGATCATATATTCTGGACCAGAGTAGTGGACTGCAGGGTTTCTGCTACGTACAAATGATTGCAGCCACTCCTACAGAATTGTTTGAAATGACACGACTCTGCGAGTGCTTTCATTTTGACATGACAAGACACAAAAGACAAACGACCCGGTGAGAGGGAGCAAGCGAGTCCAGTAAGGACACAGTAGTGTTACCCGTTACCTGTGAGAAAAAGTTACATATTGCTTCTTCTTATCGGTTACTAAAAAATATACATATTTGAATATATGTCACGCAAAACTGTGTTTTACAAAACAAGTATTGCTTTTCGGATCGCTTACTGCCCCTCAAAGCCAGGTTTGGACTGACACAGCCAGGCCCACCATCTGTTTAGCATCTGACAGCATGTTGCCAACTTTTTCTCAGTGCCTAATGAGCTAAGGGGCTGTTATTGCTTTTAGGCAAACACCCTCGACTGTTAAATCATTGTTACACAAGTTAGGAGCATTTCACACAATCCTTGCATTTGCCATCCTTGGAGAGGAAGCTTGCTCAAGCCTAAGCTCAATGCTTCAAGAATTTCCTGTGCACTGTGACTAGAAAATGTGTAAATACTGTAGAAACTGTTAATTAATTTATTTTCCTGACATCAGGCTTTGTCTCTTCTTTCAGCCCACCCACACGATGTCACGTGTCTGTGTCTGCTTCTAAGTGACTCAGTGTTGAAGGGAGGGGTAAGTTATAAAGCATGCCAGGCTGACAACACCTCAAAACTGCTATGACAGAAAAAGAGGGGTATGCCGTTTCCCCCAGGCTGCTGCAACTGGCCTTAAAGGCAAAGTTCACCTTCTCATTCACTCTTTCAGTTCGATTTGATCCGTGTGGGACAAGTGGGTTATGTTACTGTGAGACTCCAGGTCAGCTTCACTGTAAAACTGTATTATGTTTTCAAGGCAGACCTCCCCAAAACAGATGCTGAACGGAAAAATAAAGACATAAAGCAACAACATAACAATATGGTAGAGAAATTAAGTGATTAACTAAGATAATCGACGAAAATGAACACAGCAGATTAGATTTTTTACAGGAAATGAAAGGAAGCAAAGGAGGTGAGGGAGAAGGATGGTGGGAAACAGAAGATGAAAGGTGACAAACAAAGAGGTGGAAGGAGACAAAGGTAACAACAGATGAGTAACTGGTATAATCACAGGCCAGTAGAGCAAACTAGACAAACTACTGGATAGTACCGCAAACTAGAGCAAATGATAGTGTACAATGTGTGTGTTGTTCTGCCCTCTTGTCTGTGCCCCTGCACCGGGCTCCGACAGAGACGCACAGATCTCTGTACGCTGGTACTCTCTCCATTAAAAAATTAATATCTGTTGGTTGAATGCACCCACAGTTTTCTGTAACAAGACTGTCTTGTATTAGTCATTATGGAATCCTCATTCTCCTTTTATTGTGGCCAGCCTGAGGCACACCTGTACAATAATCATGCTGTCTAATCAGCATCGTGATATGCCACACCTCTGAGGTGGATGGATTATCTCATGCTCACTAACACAGATTTAGACAGATTTGTGAACAATATTTTAGAGAAATAAGCCTTTTGTGTACATAGAAAAAGTCTTAGATCTTTGAGTTCAGCTCATGAAAAATTGGGGCAAAAACAAAAGTGTTGCGTTTTTATTTTTGTTCAGTGTAAATATATATATATAAACTTCTGAATGAAATTTTTTTTTCAGGCCAAGTCCTTTTCCCGATCTACCTTGTAAGTGTGACCCTGAGTAATCTAGAGTCTGGATTACTTCTCCCTGGTTGATTTCTACAGTAAGTAGATGCATGTAGTAGTTGTATTGACACTGGCGACCTCCACCCAAATACCATTACAAAAAAGGGGGAAAGTAGCTTCTTTGAAAATAGCATTCTTTGCAGAAAAACTATAACAGCACAGAACAGTTAACTGTAAAATGAGCATAAATAATAAACTTGATACCTGCAGGAATATTTAGTAAAAGTAGTAATTTGTATAAAATTCTGAGCGGATTATTTCCTGAGGATAATGTAATATATCAGATGAGTTGTCCTCATGTTTTTTTAGACCATAATTCTGTCTGTATCATGATTTTTCAGATTATTTCCACTATCATACATGTTTTGTGTTCTTCAAAGAAATGAAGTTAATGTTCAGACAGATATTGTATATACGGCAGCAGAGAGTCTACTCTCCACTACGGAACTACGTAAGAAACGTTGTCACTCACGACAACGGATTTTTCACAACAGCGCGTTCATTACTCCAACAGCTGATTCTCCGGTTCAGGGATCAGTGAACTGAGTGGAGCTTCAGTTCAGCAGCTCTTTGAGCAGCAGCAGCTTCAGAGCTCTGAGGACTGAGTCCTGCAGGTCTTCAGTCCACAGCTGGTCTTCACTCGCTGTGGCTCAATTACTGCACATTACTTTGGCAATAACAACACAGCGGAGGGATCACTGCGCCTCCCCCTCAGTTTGTTATTGACGCATGTACAAGGTGAGGGAGCACTGCGCCACACAGGAGCAAAAAAATAGCCATTCTCCACGGCTCCAAAATGCATCAATACTGAGTGTGTCCAAACTCGACACTGCACTTTATTGGACCGTTAACAACACAAATGCCAAGACGAACGGTTCTCGAGATATGACTGACAGACAATCTGAAAATTAACTTCATTTCTTTGAAGAACACAAAACATGAAATAAATGAAAATCATAATACAGACAGAATCATGTAAAGAATGATATTTTCAAAAAAAGCTACTTTCCTTCCTTTTATGTAATAGTATGTGGGTGGTGGTCAGTGTCCAACACCTATATAGGTTGTAAGGATATTAATGATTTTATCTATCCACCCTGAGAAACTCTTGTTTCTCAGAGAGAAACTCTTGTTTCTCAGGCACCAAGCAAGGACATCTTATCTATGGCAAGCCAAAACAATCAGAGAGCAGCTGAAGTCTCTCTCGAGCTGTCATAGTTGCAGGGAGATGACGACATTACTCGAAGCTAAATACACTACAGAGATCGGAGATAGGCAGACTATCTTGGGACGGCAAACACTGTGAACCTGTTGATCTGTGTAGCGAACCATAAGTCTCCTCAATATTGAGCTCTAATAATAAATACTTCTGTTTAAGATATCCACGTTTTCCGTCTTCCTGAATCAGCATTTACTCCATCAATTATTCCATTTCTGGCCTAACATCATTTATGTGAGGCTGGTTTGAAGTTGAACAACAACTAAAAAGAAAATGGCTCCAGTTGTACAAGACATTTGAAGTGTCTGGTCTAATTCGTGAATTTGTATGCAGATCATTTTCAAAAGAAAAACTGGGACAGAGCCAAAAGAAAATCTCATACAGTTTCTTCAGAGGTGAGGCCTTATGAATGACTAAACTGCGGTTGAGATTCAGAGCAGTGTCATGTTACACCTTACACCCTGGCTGAAATGTGTTTGTTTTAAATTAATTGAGGCTCTTCTCTCCTGTTACTGACACTGTATCCTCCTTGCAGGGCATTTATTCCCATTGATCTGTTAGGGGTAACAGAGGAGGCAGATTCTGCTCTCTATGGCGCACCGGTGAAACAAAATCACATCAAACTCTAATGGGGAAGGCTCTGGTCCACAGGTCCACAGTGATGGGAAAAGAAAAAGAAGAGCATGAAAGTAGACTCCAGGCAATATAAAGCATTAAGTCATTAAGACCAGAAAAAGGCACTATATAGGGGTGGGCGATCTGGCCAAAAGATCATATGACGATCTTTTGGGATAGAATCACTATCCACGATCTGAATCACCATTTTTCCCACCATCTATTGCAGTGATCCTCACTATTTTTTCCTAGTGAGCCGCACTAGCAGAAAAAGTTCAACAGACAAGCCGCTACAAAAACAAAATCCACTCCAGCCTCACAAATCTGCCTGATTTGTTATCACACAACATACAATATGTAATGCAAGTATTAGGCATACTTTAATACTGCGATGAGCGGAAGAAGGCATGCATTAAAGATGAAAATCTCCCCCCTCAGCACCCTCTACTCAGTCATCCTCCCACTAGCTGCAGCTGCTAAGGGGCTTTGGACTTGTCAGTGAATTTGGACCAGTAGAAGTAGAGTTTACTTTCACTTTCACTAAATCTTTCCACGGATCGCTCATGTTACCGCCTATACTTGCAAAACATTTGTTACACTTGTGGCAATGACCGTTGTCTCCATTGATGTTGGTGAAGTACAACCAGACATTCGACAAGTTCACTCTCTGCTATCGCAGGTCTGCATCTCTGTATGTGCTCTGTGTGTGACGGGCAGTGAGAGATGAAGGCCCTCTAGGCTTTGTGTATTGGCTGCGGTGGATGTCATGCGGGCCGCATAATGAGTTACACTAATCTAGGCTATACAACAACAGAAAAAGCGAGCAATGTCATAAAAATAAAATGTATTAAGAAAATGACAGATCCGGTCTTTGACTTGGACCAGCAGAAGTAGATTGTACTTTCACACTCACTACAAGTTTCAACAGGTACCTCTTGTTATCGCCATTTGAGTCAACGAGCCCTTTCTCCACACACACGGATCATTACACGCATTCACTAATTTCTTCAAACCCATTAGCAGCACCGATAATGATAGAGCTTATCAATACTACGATCTTTCATAATTTTGGTCGGGCCCGTTTAATACCGGGTTTTGCTACCCTAACCGATAGCCTAGCTCCATAAAATGCTAAATACAACCCACAATGCAAGGCTAATTATGCTGGTACTCTCTCCATTCAAAAATGTATATCTGTTGGTTGTAATGAATGCACACACAGTTTTTTGTAACAAAACTGTCTTGTATTATGTTAATAACGGTATCTGCATTCCGCTTAGAACCTTCCCACCAATTTGTACGATTCCTCTTAAAAGCAGATCATATGCAAAATTGAGATCGTCCACGGTATTAGATTGTAAGATCGCCCACCGCTAAGTCCACTTATCTTGCAATGTCACACAGAAACAAAGTTTTCACTGAAAATGAACAGTTTATGAGCTGCTCGCTTCCACACAACTGCAGGAACAATCAGAAGGTCATGGCCACTGCCCTACCAGAGCCCTCTGAGCCTAAGGCTCCATCATAAATAACATGCAAAAAACAAACCCAAACCAACTTCAGCTAGACTGTATGACAGGGAGGAGAGATGCTGCTCTACAGGCAAGACAGACTCCTGCTGGAGTACAACTGTAATATGCTATGTATTCAAACTAGGGATGTCCCGATCAAGTTTTTTTGCCCCCAATCCCGATCAGAGTCATTTAATATTGAGTGCCGATACCAAGTCCTGATCCGATAATTGTATTTTCCTAGATAATACAGTTGCACAGTGCAAACTTCAAGTACATTCAAGTTTTTAAATCAATCCAATCAATTCATAATAATAATAATAAAAAATATTGAATGGCTCTTGTCACAATTTAAATTCCCTCAAAGAGGGAGCGGCGTCAGTGAAGACAGATAATTGAATCAGAGTAATAAAACTACTTTATTTTGTTTTAAAGAATTGCTTCATGATCACCATGAAACAATTGTTTAAAACACAGGCACATCTCTGTACAAGATGGATATTTTTCAAGAAAAAAAAAGGAACAATTAGTCATCCTTTTGAATGGTTTGTGCATCAGTACTTTTTGAACGAACATATTTTTAAAATACCGTGATAATACTGATAACTGTGATACTTTTGGTAGAGTAGAAATGATCCCTTGCAAGTAAAACATAACATACCCGTATTATGCGCGCAAGAGTTGTGGAACTAAAAAAAACCCATAGTCACGTGTTTCGGGTCTCGCGTGATGTTCCATAGCTGCAGGAGTCTGCAGCCAGACCCTCTTGCAGTTGACGTGATACGTTCTTGCTCATTAAAAGGGAATCCCGATCAGTTAAAAATGCCTTGATCTGCCCCGATACCAATCGATGAGATCCAATCAGGACCCCCCAATTCAAACCTGTTCCTAATACAGAGCTAATGTTGCTCTACATTCAGGTGTTATCTTCAGGGATTACAGAGGTGTAAACTCACAGGCAGCTCATTGGCAAGTTCTT
Organism: Scophthalmus maximus; assembly: GCF_022379125.1. Classification (NCBI taxonomy): domain Eukaryota; kingdom Metazoa; phylum Chordata; class Actinopteri; order Pleuronectiformes; family Scophthalmidae; genus Scophthalmus; species Scophthalmus maximus. Next base: position 698,042 of record NC_061525.1, read on the forward strand.
CAAAGGGTCAGCACAAATCGCCAGCTGACATAAGTCAACTCCGTACTTAAACTTATGAAAAAGCACAAAACAAAAACAGAACTACTGACCTTTTGACAGCACACTCATAGGGACTGTAGTTTGTAATCTATATGCTCACACAGGAAGTGTCCACACTTTTTACCACCACAGTCCTGCATCTGAAGATACTACGGGCTCAGTGAAATTACCAATGAATGGCAACACTAATTACAGTGTTCCCCCTACATGCATTCAGCAGCGGCAGTACCCTGCTACTGGATTTTGACCATCGCTGCTGAATTATTTTATTTTATTTGTTTATTTGACGAGAGGAGATCGGGCTCCGTCTCATCTAGGGATGGGAACAGAAATCTAGTACTAATTAGGCCCCAGGGGTAAATTTTGAAAGATCGTAAAGTAATCCCCAAGCTAGTGATTTTCCTTTATTGGGGGGGAGTGGAGATCAGTTGGGTCACCGGTGTAGCGTGTGGCGCCGGTTGCCAAGCAGATGCGCATGCGTGGATGAGATTCTCAGTTTGTTATTATAATTTATCACACCTCGGTATAGCGTGAAGCCAAAATATCTCAGATACAGGCGACGCCATGTTGCACTGGTGACGTCATTCAGGGTTAGAGTCTGTGCAGTAGTGATTGTGGAGTGGAGCCGCGGCATCAAGGTCCCGCCCATACACATGCTTATATTGCGAGTCAGCCTCAGATGTCAATCATGACATCTCATGATGGAGGTTGAGGGTCAATCAGTTCTGATCCTGGTGGTAATATGGTGATATCATATCAATTGTTTTGATGACATGGTTTATTTAAAAACATTTGATTTATTTCATATGTCTTATGTTCAGTTCAGTTTCCATTTTAACATAATGAAATCCACCAACTAATGTGTCTTTGTCCTGAATATTAATATACATAGAATATAACAAAGTAATCATGTCAGTTTAAATAGGATATGATCAAATACCTGAACATGGATCTATGAAATAATTTCAGATTCATAATCCTCCTCATGTTCCTATCGGGATTTACTGGGGATATGTGTGAGCAATAGTCGGAGCACAAATAGCAGCATAATAGTCAACAGCACAAATATCGGAAATCCTTTACAAAATATATGTTCTGTTTATACTGCAAATCCTGTGAGCGTATAAAAAGTGTTATTGATCGTGAGTACATTTAAATATCCAGGGAACACGACTAACGCATCTAGCCTGCGAACTTCACATCATACAGTTTAATTGATCACATGATCATTTAAACTGTATGCTGTAAAACATAAAAGTGTCCGGTGCAGGACACAGTGAGGGCACCAGAGACCTAGAACTGAAATATATCAAAGATAGTGAATATATGTTTCGTAAAGATCATCAACGGTGTCCCGGTGAATTCTGAAGGTCTCTAAACTCCCGTCCCTGCAGAGTGATCCTCTCACATTCCTCACGCCGACACTGATTGGGTTCTTGTGAGCTTGGGTGGTGCTTATACAAGTTGGTCCAGCCAGTCAAGTGTGTGCAGCGCAGTGTGCGTTAACCTCACTCGCGGTCACGTTAAGAGCCTTGCTAGCGCTCATGAGTTTTAGGTCCCCTGGTTGCGCGTCTGCTTCCCATGCCTATGGTTGGGGGGTTCGAATCCACCCCATGACATCAGATCGAGTCATCCCCTCTTTGCTTTTTTCACAAATCGCACCCTGGTAGCATGCCTCGGGTTAAACCTATCCACCTTTCGTAGTACCAGTTAACCGGGAAGTTACTCCTGAATTTACCATGGTAAGCCAGTAACCTGGCTTCGTAGTACAGGCCCCTGGAGTCCAACTGATCCAGCACTGCAGCTGTAGAGGACGCCCCACTGAGGAGCCAGCACTGAGAAAAACTCAGACCACCGGCATAGAGCAGATGTGTTCCTGGTTACCCAGACAGAGGTAGTCTGAGCCCGTCGCTGGACCGGAAACTGTTTTCCAGCCTCTGCAGACTGCAACACAGTATTTATTTAAAAATTCATCCTTGTAAGCCCGCGGGGTACAATGGCATATTTTCAATTTAAGTCCAATGAACAATTTCTCTCTCATATGAGCCAAGTATTTGCTATGTTTAGTGGCTGGAGGGGAATGCGAAGGAGATAACGGTGTCGCTCAACAACCTGCCACATAGCAGTGGCAAACAAGAACATCACTGTCTGATAGTGATGAAAACACAACATGCACCACATCTCTGTGGGCTCCAACACAACGAAGAGCAGGATTGTTGGACATCTGAGGGGTTGTGTCATGAGCTCCACCACTGTGATGACCCACAGGCAGGATTCTTCACAGGTTATATGTAACCATTAAACACACAACCTCTAACCGTATTACATCCAAATACCGAAATCAAATGACGCCCCGTTCATCAGCAAAGAGCAGCGTTCATGCGATGCCACTGGGAACTTCCGTTAATGTTGTGCTCGTGTGTTCAGATCGGAATCCATGTCTCATCTGTCTACATCACGAGCCCGTCACATGTGCCCGAGCGACTATTGATTAACTATTACTGATAATAGAAGTATTGCATCCAATCGGACCCTTGATGTGCTTCTCGGGTCCCCCGGACCTGTCTCCGTTGTACTCTGCGGTGACCCGCCGTGTGGAGCGGAAGAGTTGCTCCTTGACACTCGTAAAACATTGAGGTGTACAAGGAGGCCACGATCGTCGATCACCAGAACAGATCGTGGTCATGTCTCCGGGGGCGGCACGTAGCGGATCGACTTAATAAACGGTTTCCATCTGACGGGGACTTCGCTTGTGTGTCCTCTCATCAGCCGGTGTCACTTCCCAGCCTTCGTGGCTAACGTGCCGACAACAAACCATTATATAACCCGCATTGAACGCGGAGAGTGGCTTTGTTAACGCTGAGGAAACGACGGCTTATTCAGAAGCCCCCAGCCCAAACGTGCGGGAAATAATCGCAGCTCCGGGCTAATAGGAAGGAGGGGAGGGGGACATTGCAACAGCGCCACAACGCCAAAAAAAACCTACCCAATGCTGCGTATACGGCGCAGGAGCCTCGGCTGCGACGCGCAGAAAACTTCCACTGGACCCCGTGCGAACGTCCGGATAACCCTGCCGCCCTGCAGAGTCACTTTCCGGTCATCTTCTGTGCACACAGGCGGCGTCGGCGGCGCGGAGGACAGGTTTGTTGCGCTGGCGGACGGAAGGTGATAACGAACCACACTGCTCCAACTTACTGCGCGACTGCTGGTGAAACACGAGTTGTGATTGGTGCATAATTCAGAGAGTGTTGCGTGTTAAAGATGCTGATTGGCCCACACGATGCTGGGCGGAACTGCAGTGGATTTAAAAGCACAGTACATTCCGAGTCAGTAGTCGTTTCGAAAGGCTTTCACCAGAGCTCATAACATGCCAGATTGTTTTCATCAAGATTAGCCTCTGGGAAATTGGTGACAATTTCAACAACAAAAAACAGGCAATCTTATAAACTATTGTCATTTCACTACTTCCGGACTGACGGTGGATAGTTAAAATATGGACTAACATTGGACTCTTGTTTCAAGGTTGAACAATATATTTCATATCTCATTAGCAACTATTAGAAAAAAAGCAAATATTACCATTCAACATTTTCCCATTTTCTTTAATATAGGATACTATGTGATTTAATTCGGAAGTATCAAAGCACCTCCGGAGCACAATTATTCACTGGAAGTAAAATGCCCTGCAAATCAAGCTTGTTATGTATGTGCTGGATGTAAACTGTATGAACATTACACAGAAGTATGTGTTCCAGTGAGAATATGTCACATTATGTTCATCACTTAACCAGAACATTTCCGCGGTCGGGTGGAAACCATAACATTTAACCTTACATTGCTCGTCTTAAATAAATGTTTCCAAGAGGTACATTGATATTTCAGAATAAAAACACCACTCTTGATACAGCCACAGTGTCATGTAACAGTATCAAACAATAATGTCAGCTGCAAAGTAGTTGAACGCTAACATTAGTAGCTAATGAGCTATTATGTACGTTGTTTAACCTTGAAACATGGTCTGATGTCACTCTAAATTGTAACTATACATTGTCTTTTCAGTTGCTGATCAATCAGGGAGCAGTGCAATGTTTATAAGACTTGTAACCTGGATCACACCAGTACAACATTACTCTGTTGATAACAGAATTTGAGAGTCCCACCCTGAGCAAGACGTCGGTGGAAAATGTTCACCGTATGAATATGGTCTATTGTTAAACAGAGAAGTACATCAAAAGCAGAAACAATTCAGATTGGTGGGAATAAATCTTAGATTATGGGATATTTCAGTTATTATTAGTTTAATTTTGTATGTATTTTACCTAGTTAATAGTGTGGATTTTTGATGATAATGTTTAGAAATAAGGAGTAAGAGTAGTTAATAATAGTAGAAGTAAACAATATTTACATTTGTATGATTTAACTTTGGTTTGCACTTTGGTTGATGGATTGATCCTGACAGTGTGACAAACTGCCTCCTTGCCTCTAAACGTTTCTACTATATGCGTGAGCACTGGCGGTCAGGCTCTGTGAGGCCAGACTTTGTGTGTCTAATGCCCAATCTCAATGTCCACACTCACGGACTCACAGACTTTGAGGCGTTCCCGTTAAGTCTGTGAGGGCTGTCCCCCTGCCAAATTGTCGAGCGCCTGAGGGCCCGCTCGTGGATTTTTTTACCTTCATGCCCACTTTCCGTAAATCAGCATTGATGCAGACTTTGCCTGAGGGAATCACCCACAGGGGGAAGCCTGGAAACCTAATTTTTTCCATGCTGGAAAAAAATTAAATAATGATAATTAATAACTAAATTAATTATTTTCAAATTACCTCTCATCAACTAACGCATGCCCCTGGAACATGTTAAAATCCAATCGTTTCCTCAAGTGCCTTAGCCGTGAAGAAAGAAATACATTTTAAATTTAAATGTAAATAATACAAAAAACAAAATACAAAGACATGGCTCACCTTTGTAATGTAAAGACAGACAATCATACATCCTACAGAAATATGTAAATGTTTAAGATGAAGACTTGAGAAGAAAGAATTTACTCTTAACAAAAAAACTGGGGTTTTTTCGGTGCACACAGAAGCGACAGCTAGCTGACCGTGAGGAAATACACGCATTTGCTGATTTTTACAAAAGGTGTATTGCTTTAGAATCGCCTACTGCCCCTTTAAGTCTGTGAGGGTTCCCGGGCTTAGGGGTAAGGGGGGACATTGAGATTGGGCCTAAATTCCTTCCTTTCTACTCCTCTCAGATGTGAGAAATCAGTAGGAGATTTCATCGTTCACCATGGCTGATATCCACGGCTTTCCCGTCGCCATCGGTCACCTGATCTCCTGAACCTCTTCAGTCCTGTACGTGGGCATCTCACGTTTTTAATCAGGCTATTGTCTCATCAAGCCATTGCATATTTATAAAAGTGAAAGTAAAATTTTGAAAATAATCAGAAGTTAATGTCAAAGTTAGTCTTTATAACTTCAGTAGTAATTGGTGCATCTCTTATTCTTCTGCTAAGATCATCAGAGGTCTAGCAGGGGCCAAGAAATCATCATTTGGTCTCTGGGCTGCACTGCTCCTGAAATGCTGATGGGTACTGCACTGTTCCTAGGCAATGATGAATATGATATGGTCAGCATTATAAAGTACTACAAGTTATAAAACACAAGAAACCTTTTTTTAGTCTGAAAAATAGTGAGAGATATATTCCAATGCATGGTCAATCAGTTTGAGCATTGGCTTAAGATTTCTTTAACAAACAATGACTCTCATTTCAAGATATATTAATCCATGTGTTTGAGTTGTATAAGTGCAACTTCCTACATTTTGCCTGATCACCAAATCAGTGTGCACATCACAGCATCATTGAAAAGCCCTCAGACCATTTGCTGAGTGCTGGGCTGTACACGTCCTCCCAGCTGAAACCCCACCAGTGGATATTTAACATTAAATGTCATCAACATTATTTGCCTGTAATTATAACAGTCCACACCTCTGGAGCAAATGAGCCAACTAAAACATGTTTGCTCTTTAGTCAAGACTTGAAGTGAGAAATGTTGCTTTTTCCCCATGTATAAACAAGCTGAGTGATCTCCAGATGCTGGAACATTTCTTTTGTAAAACATTAGTTTTTATAACTCAAACATGAAGATGCATAACAAAACAAGGTCAGATCTTCTTACTGTTTAATAGGCGTTTTATAAACTCTGATAGAGACGTTGGTGCTGAAGAGTGTGGCAGGGCGAACTTTGTTCACTTGCTTACGCAAATGTTACTTACAATGGATGCTGCAGAGAGATTCACACAAAGCCAGATTTGTCAACATCCATTTATTAGTATGAGCCACCTTTTACACACATTGAGCAACAGCCTTATAGGTGTGTGCTTATATCATCTTTTTGCTCATATACACAGATATAGCTACAGTTGAATTGCATTGCATGCAGGCTCAACTGCTTTTCCTATCCTGGGTAGCCCGGATGTTACTGTGTGAATTTTTCGATCTGAATTTGAGCAATTGAATTTGAGTGTGAATATTTGACTTGAATTTTTTGATCTGAGTTTGAGCAATCAAAAAATTGTAACTTGAAATTTGAGATGTGAATTTTTTGTATCTGAATACCGAAGTAAAATAATTTCAAAGAGGTGAATTCCACACAAATAGATTCAGATACATGTTTTTCAAAATAAAATATTTCAATATTAAGTATTCAGTGGCTGTTAAAGTTCAAAGACTTATGTCTCTTATTTGCTTCCATAGTTACATAGTTAATGCACAGACATGAGTGGTTCGGAGCCGCACGTTACACTCTGTGCCAGTAGAGACAAGTTGTCACATGAGCCCAGCAACGTCACACAGGCAAAGACACAAGAGGGATAATTCGATGAGTCAAGCATGTATGATGAGATAGTTTACCAGTATAAGCTTGTTTTTTCTTTTTGTTGTTGTTCAGAAACTCCGAAGAGGCCCAGTCCAGATCGACCAAGGTCGCCACCTCAAGAGGAGGGAGCGAATAGATGAAGAGTCTTACTGACCCAGAGAAGAGAAGGAGGGGAGGTCTGGATGGAGAAGGGTGAACTCACCCAGCCAACTGGGTCACTTGGAACTATATTTCTTCCACTGAAGTGAAAGACTTTTATTAGATCTTGTATTCATCTACATTGATTTTACTTTTCTCTTTTCATTTCTTTAAACGTGTGTAATATAATTTAATATAAAATGAAGCAAAGAAAAGTGGACTTTAGATAATATAAGATGTGAATTGGTGCTGTAAAAATAAAATAATTGCACCAACAGCATCCATTTTAAGTAAATTATCTGTAGTAACTATTGCTCTATCTATTCCTACACAGATAATCACATATCCTAAAATACAAGGGAGGTCAGCAGAGACAAAATTATATCAGGTGGAATCTACATGTTCTGGAATCTGTCTGGACTAATACAACAGTAAATTGTGTATGTCTGTAGCAGCTCTCAATGTAGGAATTTGGCCTGTCCATTACATGAGTTGATTTCTCTTTGATATCAAATTGGTAAGTGAAGCAGCAGTTGCATGGGTCACATGGAGGAGACAGAAGCCCCTCATCAAGCAAACATAGTTATCTTTTTCTGGAGGTCAGAGAAAGAGTGCGGTGGTGGGACTAAAAGCCCATCAGGCTCAAGAGGGTAATGGAGAGGGCAGATCAAGCCTCTCACCATGTTGGAGATTGCTTATTATATTTCTTATTTCTTGTGGCAATGGGAGCTCTGAATGTTGCGACAGACAAACAAAATGGCCAGTGATCAATAATGCCATTATTGTGAACGCTCTGGTTCTAGTCACAGTGAACATTCAACAGAGACTGGAACTCAAGGTTCCAAAGTGCATGTGAACTGATATGAGACAGAGAAACTGCGACCAAACATTAGGCTTTGAACAATTTTGGGGCTTTGAATGCTGACACTGATACATTTTTAAATAAAGTTGCTTTAATTTAGTATATATGGATGTGACTATTTCTGTCCCCTCAAAATGACAAGCATTCTGTTATGTGGTGAGAGAAAAAATTCTGTCACAGAAGCATTTTGATCCCTGTGAGTCATTTTATTACATTTCCATACTCAATGGTAGGCAAATTTACTGCCCAGTTTATATAAAATGATTTAAAAAAAAATCTATTTCAAAACATTAAACATCAGAGAACAAGTGCAAAAATACCAAAAGGGACTTGGCTAAAGCAGTGATCAAGCAGGAGCCTCCATCATATCAGATGACTAGGTAACTGATATTTATCTAAATATTTAATCATCTATTGATCTATCCTGATCAAATATATGGATAGTCGGTGGAAAGTTGACAACGTTATACCGCTGAATAAGATACTGAGTACAATTCAGTGTTAATTGCAACAACATCGGTTGGTTTGATGTGACAGTATGGTTTGTCCATCAATGAATCCTCACATTCAGGGAGCTATATAACTCATCACGCACTGAAAGGCTGATAAGGGAAAACATAGCTGCTGCCACAATGCACTCCCAGGAGATGTTTTCTCAAAAGCCTGGTATGAGAATGGACTCTCATTGAGTTATGCTACAATGAGAGAAAATGTGTGGTGTCCAACAATGTCATCTCCTCTGGGAGGAGGTGCAAAGGTCAAGGTGTTGGGTAGGAAATCAGTACAGAAACCAGACAGTTTTTAGTTTGGCTTAAACAAATGATGCCATTATTATGGCATCATTCTTTATGGTCATGAATGATTTTTTTTCAATCTATATAAGCCGTTGGTCGTGTGTGTCTATGGTCCTTTAGGATATAGAGATACCAAGAAAAATGCCTTTTTGAACTATGCATGATGTCAGCTCTCTGTGGAAGTAGAAGAAGCTCAGGTGCTCAGAGCTTTTTCCAACCTGGAATTACTATTAAGAGATTTACATTGTAATTTCAAACTATGGCCATCTAATTGTAACATCATTTTAATGACAGAAAATAAGGAAATGCCGGAGAGTTCAACCCAGAGTCAGTTTGCTTCTTTGTTACATCACTTCAATTGATGTTCATCACTGAAAACCCTAATGGTTTTTCTTATTAGCCTGACAGCCCATGGTAGTGATTTACTCCTAACTGACTATGACTGTGATAACAGCACATTTTCCTCTAATTTGTCTGTCTGTCATTAACCCTGCACCACACAGAAGCACTTCTGACTCCATCTTGGGTATCAAACCTATGTCATTCCACAAAGCTTTCAAATGAATAAAGCTGCTGGCAGCACAACAAACATCAGTGTGTCCAGCCCCTTGCAGATGTACATCACAGTCATTGGGGCATATATAGCGTTTTTATCAGTATTAGATTATGGTGATGTGATATACATGCATGCATCAATATCCCTTCTGAAGAAACTGGATGTTGTTTATCACTCTGCCTTGAGGTTTGTCACTGGAGCAACCGCAGGAACTCATCTCTGTAAATTGTATGAATTGGTTCAATGGACATAACAACGTCTTAAAAGGAAAACCCATACCCTAGTTTCTATTGCAAAAGCATTTATGGGCAAATTACCACAATACCTATGCAGTCTGCTGACACTTCGCCGTAACACATATAGTAGCTGTTCATCAGTCAAACTTCTTCTTCAGCCTCCAACCACACAAATTGAACTGGGGAAATCTGCCTTTTGCTCCTATGCACCACATGCGTGGAATGAGATGCAAAACATACTGAAATTGGACTCCTTGCCTTCTATAGACATGTTTAAAAATCGTATCAACTCAGTCTACGTAGAACATTGTCATTGCTTTTGATGCTTTCAATTGCTTTCAAGTGCTGTATTATGTGTCAGTGTCATCTGTCTTTGTTTGTATCTGTATCTGGAACTTTTTTATTTTCGTTTGCTGCTATCTTGACCAGGACTCCCTGGAAGAAGATATATTGTATCTCAATGGGACCATCCTTGTGAAATAATGGATAAATGAGTTAGTTAAGCCAGTTAACAACAGTTCTTTGTGTATTGGGGTAGAGTGTAAAGCTTAAGAGTAGAATCATATATGTATGATTCATATGAAACATAGAGCAAAGCCAAAAAGGGTTTTGGTTGTACGTGGTACCCACAATGCAATTTGACTACTACTGTAGTCTCCTGATCTGTCCCTTCTGGCGAACATCCTGCTTCTGTTTTCGGTTTTATTTAAAAATGATGGTTCTTGTGTGTCAGCTGGAATTTTGTTTCCTCTCTCTGTTTGTTATTGTGAGCTCCCTGTGTTTGCCTGCTCACCTGTGTTTGAATTGTTGGACTTTATATATGGATTTCTGCCTCCTACCATTAGGTTTCATTTGCTTGTTTGGACTGCTCTTCCTGGTTTCTTGCCTGCCTCAATCTTCCATAATCCAATTTCACACATTTCCCTATGGTAAGGAAGCATATTGCTGCTGCGTCAGCAAAAGGCAAGGCAAGGCAAGTTTATTTGTATAGCACATTTCAACAACAAAGCAATTCAAAGTGCTTTACATAAAACATTAAAAGCATTAAGAGGAATCACAAAAAACATATTAAAAAACAATACAATTGTATTAAAATACAATAATTAAAAAGAGAAATTAAAAAGAGAAAAAAAAACAGGTGTTAAAAGTTACAGTGCAGTAAAAGAAATGCATAGGTAGATTGTTTACTGAAAGGCAGCAGCAAACAGAAAAGTCTTCAGCATTGATTTAAAAGAACTGAGAGTTGCTGCTGTCCTGCAGTTTTCTGGGAGTTTGTTCCAGATCTGTGGAGCATAGAAACTGAATGCTGCCTCTCCATGTTTAGTTCTTACTCTGGGGACTGAGAGCAGACCTGTTCCAGACAACCTCAGTGGTCTGGATGGTTCGTAGCAAAGCAGAAGATCAGAAATGTATTTTGTCCCTAAACCATTCAGTGCTTTGTAAAACCAACAGTCGTATTTTGAAGTCAATTCTTTGACAAACAGGAAGCAAGTTTAAAGATCTGAGGACTGGAGTAATATGATCTACTTTTTTGGTCTTAGTGAGGACTGTAGCAGCAGCGTTCTGAATTAACTGCAGCTGTCTGATCGACTTTTTAGGGAAACCTGTGAGGACACAGTTACAGTAGTCGAGTCTGCTGAAGATGAATGCATGCATGGACAAGTTTTTCCAAAATTCTGCTGAGACATAAGTCCTTTAATCCTTGATATATTCTTTAGGTGATAGTAGGCTGACTTTGTAATTGTTTTAATGTGGCTGTTGAAGTTCAGAGTCCAGATTTCTGGTTTGATTTGTGGTTTTTAACATTACCGTTTTAAGCTGGGTGCTAACTTTAGATCGTTCTTCCTTGGCTCCGAAAACAATTATTTCAGTTTTTTCTTTGTTCATTTGAAGAAAAATGTTGATGCATCCAGTCGTTTATTTCCTCAATGCATTTCCTCAGTGCTTCTATTGGACCATAGTCCCCAGGGGATATTGTTATATAAATTTGTGTGTCGTCTGCGTAATTAACATATATTGTTGTTTTCCATGATCTGAGCCAATGGGAGCATGTAGATGTTGAACAGAAGAGGCCCCAGAATGGAGCCTTGGGGAACTCCACATGTAATTTTTGCTTGCTCAGATGTGTTGTTACCTATAGACACAAAGAAGTCCCTGTCTTTCAAATATGATTCAAACCAGTTTAGTACTGTGCCAGAGAGTACCACCCAGTTTCCCAGCCGGTCTAGTAATATGTTGTGATCGTCTGTGTCGAATGCAGCACTGAGATCCACTAAAACCATGACTGAAATTTTGCCATTGTCTGTGTTTAAATGGATGTCATTGAAGACCTTAACAAGAGCCGTCTCAGTGCTATGGTGTGGTCGAAATCCAGACAGGAAGACATCAAAACAGTTGTTTATTGCCATGAAGTCATTCAGCTGCTTAAAACAGCTTATTCAATGATTTTGCTCAGAAATGGGAGGTTTGATATCGGCCTATATTTGTTCATTAGTGAGTTGTCCAAATTGGTTTTTTCAAGAGTGGCTTGATAACTGCAGTTTTCAGGGCCTGTGGGAAGAAACCTGACAGAAGAGACGTGTTAACAATCTGTAGAAGACTTGAGGCCATACAGTTTGAAAATTCTTTGAAAAAGCCTATTTTCCAGAATATCAAGGCAACATGAGGAGGATTTTAGATGTTGTATAATTTCCTCCAAGTTTTTATGGTTGATCGAATGAAAATGTGTCATGATGTTTAAATTGATTTTCAGTGGACACATGGACAACACAAGGCCTGCACCTGATGTGGAGGCACTGACTGCTTGCCTAATTTTCAGAATTTTGTCAGTGAAGAAAGAGGCAAATTCATTGCAGGCCCTGGTGGAAAGAAGTTCAGGGGCTACTGATACAGGAGGGTTTGTTAGCCTGTCGACAGTAGTGAACAAGGCAATCCTTCTTCGGAGAAGAAGGATTAACTTTCTTAGTTCCAAGTTGTAGATGCGTAGTCTTTTAGTGGACCTGGAGATTTTATTTCGCAACCTGCATCCAGCGTTTCGATACTCTCTTTTTTCTGTTCATACTGACGTGGAATTTCTCCATGGAGAACCTTTTCAACTTAGTAGGTGCAATGGTATCAATAACATCTGTAATTTTAACATTGAAGTTATCCACAAGCTCAATTACTGTGACCCCAGTGAGGGTGGGCGTGGAGGAAAGAGCCTGAATAATCATTTCACTGGTATTTTTGGTGATGTACCGTTTTGTGATTACTTTTCTTTGAACATTTGTCTGCACAGAGATGGCACTCTTAAAGAAAACACAGGAATGATCAGAGAGAGCAACATCAATCACCACAACCTCAGACATGTTCACACCCTTGGACATGATTAGGTCCAGAGTGTGACCTTTGTTGTGTGTGGGCTGAGTCAGTCCATAGTTATCAAGGACCCAACACAGTTCTTTAGTCCCTCTGTCTATGGGTTTGTCAACATGAATGTTAAAGTCACTGAAAATAACTTCATGGTCAAAGTCAATACAGATTATAGACAGTTGTTCAGAAAAGTCATCAAAAAAGGTTGCACAGTATTGAGGTGGCGTGTAGATTTTAAGGAACTTAACTCAGGTGGAGGAATTCAACTGAAGAGCCACCTATTCAAAGGAGGCCAAGTTTCCATAAGATATCTTCTTGCATTGGAGAGAATCATTGAATAAAACAGCAACTCCACCGCCTTTCTTATGCACTCTAGCTTCACTCATTTAACTTAAGTTGGGAGGAGCCGATTCGATAAGAGCAACACTGTTATTTTGATCTAACCAAGTTTCAGTTAGGAAAAATCGTCGTATCTTTGATGATTTTGCCAGAACTGGTTGAGGACTTAAATCCAATGGTGAAAGAGGAGGCAGTGGGGCATTTAAATGGTTGAACCTGGAAGTAGGGCGGGGTGTGAATTTGGTCCCATTAGTGACCAGCTCTTTCATCTGGTCAGTGAACTCCAAGAAGGGGGAGGAGGGGGAAAGGGTAAGTGAGGAGGAGGGTGAGCTGGATGGGGTTTGGGGTGGTGAGGAAGGTGGATTTGTTGGTAAGGGGGGAGGTGGGGACACTTCCTCTCGGCGCTGGTGTCCATAATGGTCAACGCCTTCTTCAGGCGGGGTCTGAAAAGGCTCTCTTTCAGGGCTTTTGCCATGTTTTGTTACGGCACCTTCTTGTTTTGATTCCTCCTGTCTTGTGTCCTTGGCAGAGGGAACAGATGGGTGACGCAGAAGATAAAATATGTTAGAAAGGAATAGTTTTCCTCTCATCCTGTTTAGGCATAGTCCATCTTCTTTAAAAAGATGTCTTCAGTCCCAGAAAAAGTTAAAATTGTCAATAAAATGGACAGATTGGACATGGCATGGAGTTGAGAGCCACCTGTTCAGACTCAAAAGTCTTTTTCTCAACTCATTTTCTGATCGGTGACAGGGGCCCACTGATGAACACTTCAGTATTCCAACAGCTGACTGTTTTCAACAGATCAGTAAAGTCTTGCTTCAGTACTTCAGACTGCTGTTTCACAATATCATTTGACCCTATGTGCAAAATTATGTTTTTCACTGATGCATGCGAAATGACGCTATCCATGTTTTTTTCTCTCATTTCAGATACCATGTCCTTAGGAAAGCACAGAACTTTGGTGTTTTTGCTGCACAAGATTCTTATATCCTTCACCGCAGAATCACCCACAATCAGGGTCTGAGGCCCAGCCATTAGCTTTCTCTGTAGTCTTTTACTTTCAGCTCTTACCTTGTTGTAAGCAGATGGAAGATTATGGCGGTTGTCAGACGGGGATCCAGGATCCTGCAGCAGGGGAGCAAATTTTTTCTCCAGTTGTACACATGGTTGTTGGGGAGGCATGTTGATATTTCTCCCTTTAGCAGCTGTCCAGGGCTGTGTCCTGCTTGGAGCAGGGGTTGAGGAGGCGCTGCCCCGAGAGGGTAAAGCAGGCCAGCCGGTCGCATCACAAATCTCACTGCGCTCATTGCATGGCTGTTACTCGTCTTCCCATATCACAGGGAGGTAATTTACTCTCAGGCCTTGTACCATGAGAGTTCCAAAGATAATTTGTAGATATATTCTCCTGCGCGCGGCCCTCCCTTTTCTCTGTAGTGCTAACTAGCCTTGTGTTAGCATTATATTGTCCGCTGTTTTGGTTCCATGGTAAAGTGGTATCATTCCCACATTGTCCATTCCATGTGAGATATTACTGTACTGAAGTTATCTGAAGTGCTTCCTCTCAAACTCAACCCAGACAATGAGCAGTATTTTAGTGAACAAGTGTGTGACTCTGCAGTGAACAGCACAGAAAGGTGCAGTAATGCTGTGTTAGCACAACAACTGTACTTAGCCTGGCGAAGCCTAATACTCAAACACAAATATCTTCCCAATGGACCTAGTATTAATATATATACTAACTGTGTATTCTTGCAAAGCAGAGTGACATGAACAAATCTGTAACCATGGTAACACAAAGATGGTGAGAGCTTAGAAGACATTGTCCTTTAGTCTATACACAGTTTTAGTTTTTTTGTTGACTATAACTAGAGTAAAACCTAGCTGCATTTTTGCCAAAAGCCAGAGACTGAAACTATAGCAAAAACTTCTAAAGTAAAGTTTTGCTTCTCACAAGAAGCATCTACGGATGTGAACTATACATCACAAAAAAACATCTCAGAAGACGTAAAAGCTGCTGATCTGAATCAAGCTGTAAAAGGTTATATCTCAAAAAGTTGAGACAAACTGTCCAAAAATGGACATGATTTAGTTCTGTGGCTACTCTCACAAGAAGTGGCTGTCCATCTAAGATGATTCAAGTGTAGAAGCCCAGAGTAACCCTGAACATTAAAGTAAATCTACAGAAAAGTCTATAGAAAAGCTACCTCCAAGGGATCAGTATTTGATGGGTGTATTCAATGAAAATATGATAACTTTTTGTGTGTTATTAGTTTAAGCACGTGTTTGTCTAAGCTTGTGACCGGATGAGCATCAGATCACATTTTATGATCATGCAGTTAATGCAGAAAACGGTGACATATTGCAAGGTGATTGCAAAGGGCACACAAACTGTTTCTTGCTACTGAATCCAGTAAGTGTATTTGGAAAGATGAGGTTTGGGAAAATGTCTGTTTCCAAGGGAATACATAGAATCATGGAATAACCACAGAGCTCATCCGCTTATCCTACTTTTGTGGAAGGAATATTTTGAACTGAAGTTATTCTTGGATGATAGTGAGGATTCTAGGAAGCAGGACTTTAACATGATTGATGGGATTTTTTAATTTACTTTCTGAGTAAAACTGAAGTGGACTGCCAGTGCCAGCAAATCGCTTCATAATGATTCATATTCTGAGGAATGACCATAACAGCTGAGCCAATATTTCCTGCTTCTGTCAGGTAATATACATAAATCGGACAAATATGTAAGCCTCATGGGAGTTGAAAGAGGAGGGTGAAAGGTCATTAGCAAGAACAAACAACTTTGAAATGTCATCGATGATGTAGTAGGAATTAGCAGCAACATTGATTTCTTTTTTCATCACAGTTAAATCTGCTTAGACCTTCTGTAAATATGCACAAGGACAACAGAAACAGATGGTACAAAATCAAAGACAAAGACAAATTCACCTTCTACAACTGCCAGCTGTCAGAAGAACCCTGTGGTTGGAAAATATTGTTGAGTGAATTTGCTGTATGGTTATAGCTATACAATACAGACCCTAAGCAGCACATTTTGAATCCAGTTGCCAACATGCTGATGTTGTGTCCGACTCTCATGATTCTGCCCCCAAGAGCTCTTGAACTCTAAAGACTTTTGGACTTTTTGTTATTTCTTTAGATAAAAATGAGTTGGGTTTGTTCATTTAATTATTTCCTCGATTTGCATTCCTAGTGTATCTCTGTTTAATTATTTTAGTTTCTTCCTAGCGTGTCTTTGCCTTAGTGAAGGGACTTTTGTTGTTCCTTGTTTCTTGTATCTAGGGTATTTGTTGTTGTATCCTTGAATTCCCTTTCCCGCCGTCTCTTCACTTTCTTTACCCATGTGTCTTGTTTTGTTCACTTTACTTTTTTCTTGTGTTTCACTGTGATTTTCTGCACATGTTCCTAATGTGTCTTACCTGTGTTCAATCTTCCCTTATGTATTTAATCTCTGTGCTCCCAGTCCTCTTTGTCAGTTCGTCCAGTCTTTTATGACTCTTCAGTTCGGGTTAGTTTTGTCTCTTGTTCTGTCTGCTCTGAATTTTTACTCCCCGCAATATCTCCTGCTTGTTTTGTGTTCCTGTTTAGATTCTTAGGTCTGTAAGTTATTTTTTGTTTGTCTTATTTAATGACCTTGTATCACAGCAATCTGCATCTGGGTCCTATCTCATGGAAACCTGGCAGAACGAGCTGATCAAAATGGACCCAGCCGGCGGGCCAGCCGACACCTGTGCTTGCTTGTGCTGTTTGTTCAACTCCTGATCCTCCGTCGATGAAACGACCGACCTGTGTTCCTTACCTCCAGTTCGCAGTTTGGTCGACTATTGATCCTTCATCGACGAAACAATTCCTGTTTTGAATGAGTAAGTTTTTGCTCGTGGTGGATACACTTAGTTGGATTTTGCTTTTCTTTTGCATCAAAGACTAAGTCATTTTTGTTTTCACCTTATTTATTTTACCTTAAAGTACAATTTTTTCATTTCATTTCAAAGGAGTGCAATTACCAACCTTGCAATATTTATTCTCCATGTGCAATCATTGTTACTGGCTAGATATAGTATTTATATTTTGTACATATCTATTGCTTTTTTAAAATTCTGCTATCCACTTTGCTGCTGAAACACCAAAAAGGTCCCCGTTGTGGAAGAATAAAGGATTATCTTATTTTACAACTGTTTTAAAATGCCTTTTCCATATCATCTTAAGCTAAGTTAATGTCTGTTATATTTCTATGATTTATTCTGCTTTGCTCTGACACCAAAATAAATTCCTTGTTTATGTGCACTTGGTCAGTAAAGTGAGATCTGGATTCTGAAGACTTCAAGTTGAAATATGTAAAAGCCATCGTCATAAGAAGCAGGATTTGTGGTTCTCTATCGTATCGAGACTATCTCTCCACCCAGCTACATATTTCATGTACGGGGAATGCCCCCCACCTGACAGGGGGCGTGGATCATTTTTAAGACACACCAGTAGTTCTGGCAGGTGGTATACAAGGCACAGGTGTGCGTGGTTGCTCTGATGGACGTGTGATGGTAGAGACAAAAGCAGAGAGAGAAAAGAAAGGAAAGAAATTACGACTACTAACGAGACAGACAGACAACCACATCCACTGCCCAGGGGCAGATGAGAGCTGGCGTTAGCTCCTCTCTGGATTTCTGTCGCATCTCGTATGAAGGTAACGGCATTGTCGGTGTGAAGCAGTGGAGCGTGCTTTTAACTGCCACGTGTGATTAAAATAAAAAGAGAGCACTATACAGATGTATCGTGGGGCCGTGCCCGCTTCCGCGTCTGTGTGTAACACCTGTCTGGAATCCAGCACTGTTCGATGCACTGTTTCTCTCCACATCTCCACATTAGTTCTGTGATCGATTTATTTATTTTTTAAAAATAAAGAAAAGATAAACAAGCAGTTTGATAGAGAAAAAAAGCAGAGCCCGTTGTGTGGGTGTGTGGGAAAAAGAGAGAAGAGAGGGCGAGTGCGTGCACTTTCAATGTGTGTAGTCGTGCCATTAAAGCTCGTGAGGACCTGGCCTCCTGCATGAATTGCTTTATCATGCCAGCTCAAACTAGGGAGGCAAGTTGCCTTTTATTTAAAGGAAAAAGGCCAACTACTTCAACTCCTGTTGTCCAGCAGGCTACAAGCCCCTTAGCAGCTTTAATCTCACCCCCAAAATCTATCCTTGGCTTACCAGGCAATCCCAGTAGGAACTATAAAATGATGGATGCTTTGTTAACCAATATGCACAGGGCCATGGCTGTCCACGTGCAGCTAGCTAATACAGGGGCTATCGCTGTATCAGCAACAGCTAACACAGAGTTTAGGTGAGGATTACAGCTCTCACCTTCTTGACGAGCTGAAGCAAGTGTCTTATGAACTCCCTAAGCTGGTAAAAACTCCCTAACCCTGGTATTACTTCACATTCTGTTCATAACAGTTTTTTCATCATCAGACTAAAATACTCAATAATTAACTTAAAAATCCTGTGCTTATTTACGGTATATCCTTGGGCTGACTTTTAACATCAAAATTTATTTTGATGGTTCTTTTCTATTCTAGCTATGTGACCATGTTTCTTCTTATGTCATATTAAGAACTTTTTTCGGATAACAAAAACATATTCTGGGTATGTTGAAATTGCTTCATATTAGAGGCGCCAGATGTCTTTGATAAATGATTGCATAAAAATTCATGCACAAGATCAACACGATGTGCTTCTTTTACTGTTCTCTGGTGAGCCAGGCAAATCTAGCAATTATAGCTGGTAAACATAGTGGAGCACTCAGCAGCTGAAGAGACTAAAAACAGAGCCACAATGAGGATGGATATTGGACAACAGAACTACGGCTCAAAATGAATGCCAGTGTTGCTCTGTATCTGCTGGATGTGTAAACAGGCAACATTGCTAATTCAGCATTATAACTTTGAAAACTGATAAAATGTCATTATTGTCTTTGCAGCTCAGTGAATGATAATTAAAGTATATCTTGACTGAACTGGGCCTTTGGACGTGTTGTCCAACAACATCTACAGGCAAAAGTTATTATAACGTACAGTTCTGAATGTCGCATGTTTTTAAAATGCAGTAGGTGTACTAGGAGAAACATGAAACGGAGGTAGATAACCCTAAAGATAACACTGCTTGATGCAGGTGGGGGTGCAGCAGCCGACAGCAAGAGGGTTCTTGGCTCGAATCCCATTTTGGCCAAGGCCTCTTTGTGAGGAGTTTGCATTTTTTCCTTGTGTCTGCCTAGGTTTTTCCTGCTTCCTTCTTCCTGTCCAAAGACTTGCGAAGTGGGGTCAGGTTAATTGGAGACTGAAGGTGTGAATGTTTTATTTTTATCTCTGAATGTTGGTCCTGTGATGGGCTGATGAACTCATGGTGGATTTAAAAGCATAATTTCCGCTATTCCAAAGTTTGGCACAGTTGCATCAGGTAAGCAGCATTGAAAGGCGTTTTACATCTTTTGGTTGGAGGTGTTTGGAAGAGCTAATACAAAGATGAAATATGTGTATTCTATAATTGGTCATACAGATGTAGAGGTCCAGTTCTCCTTCTTCAGTGATCAGTCATGGTTTTAAACAAAGCTTTAATATAATTGGTACATTATGGAACCTTTGACAATATCGGACATTTTCTGCCATATCCCTGAGCTGGGAGTCATTTATCAGTAGATGAACATCATTTCACTCAGAGCCAGTGTACAAACAAGCCAATCATTGATCCACTGTCATTTGAGAGTAATGCTGGAAGCCAGCAACTTGTATTAATGTTAGCCTGTCATTTATGACGTGCCTGTAAGAACACTTAAGTGTTCAAAATTTAAAATGTTACAGTAATGGCTAATGGCTGATGGGAGTGATGAAGTGCATTGGTGAATCATATGAATGCTGCACTCCATTAAAACATCACTCATTTTTTCCATGTCTTGGGCCGTCCATAGAGAAGTGAATTAATGGCCATAATGGCCAGGGTGGAGTCTGCTGCTGCAGAATTTATGTACAGTTTGTTGACAAGGACAGCAAATGTTTACAACATTTTCACATTATGCAAAATGACTGGCATCATCTTTCCAACTATCCTTTTGCTGCAAATCAGCAAGCCACCAGGGAGCTGGACCTAATGCATTAATAGTTTAATTGGCCTAGACACTTTATTGTATTTCCTTTCCACTTAGGTAATGCTCCGGGGAGGTCTGGCCCAGCTGGTGCCTCAGTGGTGAAACTTGAGCTCAATCAGGACAATAGACTCCTCCAATAAGGTCCTTCAGATTGTGCTGTGTCAGAGATTCTTCCTCCAAGTCGACTCTGAGTGGGAGAGAGCTTTAAAAAGTCAAATATGTTGTCCAGACATGCTCATTACGTTAGGCAGGGCCCTGACTGATCACATATTCAGTTAGTTAGATGGATGGATGGATAGATAGATGAACATTATTGATCTGTAACTGAGAAATTGCGGGGCTACAGCAGCATGTATCAATAACACAACACAACTCACAACTATAAAAAACACAATTGTAATAATTACAAGTGTAAAAATTTAAGAATCTCAAAATACATAAGAGTAAGTAATATAAATATAAAGAATGTACATAAAAAGTGCAATTATATGTAATGTGCAATCAGTTACCAGTAATGTGCAGTATCCATGATTAATAACAATTTGTTCAGTGTCCTCCTCTCCACCACAGCTTCAAAAGTCTCCAGCTTGCAGCCTATTACAGAGCCAGCTTTCTTAATCAGTTTGTTAAGTCTGTTGGTGTCGCTGGCTCGGATGCCGCTCCCCCAGCAGACCACAGTGGGTTAGGACTGATTGAACATCTCCAACAACCTGCTGCACATATTGAAGGATCTCAGCTTCCGCAGGAAGTAGAATCTGCTCAACCCCTTCTTGTACACAGGCATGCTGTTGGTTTTCCAGTTCAGTCTTTTGTCTATGGTAACTCCAAGGTACTTGTAGTCCTCCACCGTCTCCACCTCCTCCCACAAAATAAAAAGGGGCTGCGAAGCTGTCCTCTTCCTCCTGAAGTAGATCACCATCTCTCTGGTCTTGTCCACATTCAGCAGCAGTTGATTTGCTCTCGCCCACTCCACAAACCCATCCACCAACGCGCTGTACTCCTCCTATCCATTCCTTATACACCCAACCACTCAGAGTTGTAGTGAAAGTCTGTGGTATAAGGTGAACAGGAAAGGAGAGAGCAAAGTCCCCTGTGGAGCTCCTGTTCCACTCACCACCATGTCAGACAGAACAAGGCCCAGTCAGACAAACCGAGGCCTGCCTGTCCGGAGATCCATTGAAGGCAGTACGGTGTGGGGGGGGGGGGGGGCTGGGTGTGTGGTAGATGACACGGCAGTCAGGGAGGGCTGTGAGCTAAACCTGTTAACGGTGATATATTATACAAAAATCGATTTTTCAGTGATTGTGCACATAAATGTGGGTATCTGTGGAGCCTGCTTGCCCACAAACTGTGAAAAAAGACCACACTGTCGTTTTTGTGAGCTGGCTAAACCGTATGGCTTTCTCCAGGCTCCCTGATATCTGCCTGTCTCTCACCTCACACCCAGTGATCACCTTTTCCCACGTACTCCCTCACATTATTCTGCTGGAGTTTGGCCTCCAGCTTCTGTCATATAATGACGTGAAATATACCTGTGCAGTACTGTGGGTTTTACGGTAACACAGTGAATGACAGTGAGATCTCGCATGTTATTGCCATGCAACATAACATGTTGCAGGAAACATGTTATGTTTCCTGCAACTGCTTGTGCGCACTAAAAAATATAGCTCTGGCTAAAAGAGTAATAAGCCTCCAGTAGGATCGTTTTAAAGCTTACCCCTGTCGGAGTCTTTACACTCCCACAGCTTCTCCCTCAGTTAGTGCAGCACTCCCTCAGTTGGAGTCTGTCCCCTGACCTGAAGGCTTTCTTCTTTTATTCAGAACTCCTTTCAAGTCACTGGTGATCCACGGCTTGTTGTTGGGGAAGCAACGTACAGTCTGGGCTGGCATGGTATTGTCCTTACAGAATTTGATATATTCTGTGATCCAGTCATTAATGTTGTTGATGTCCTCCTCATGTGGCTCACAGAGCACATTCCATTCTGTAGACTCAAAGCAGTCCTGCAGTGCCTCATTGGTAGCCCGGGAGCTCATTTAAATTTCCTGTCAGAATATGGTCTGGATCCCCTCCATTGGGAAGTGATTTCCCCCAGCAGAAAACTTGCCGGTCCAGTAACAATCGATTATATGATAATGACATCTTTTTTTTTTACCACGATGCGGACGGAAGCGACTTTTGTAAACAATTCACATTAATCAAATACACAAAACACAAAAACGGAAAACACTGGTCCACAGACATTGTGGAATCATCATCACAGACATCTCCTCTCTTTACGCTCTAGTCTGTTGTCTTTTTCACATCGCTAAACAGTCACATGATTCGTCTGCGTCCGTTGGTAATGCCTTGTTGTATACTAAGTAGCGATGATGTGAAGATGTATTGAAGAGAAGTCCGCCGACACCGTCTTGATTGTATAT
The DNA here is from genome assembly GCF_022379125.1 of Scophthalmus maximus. Taxonomy (NCBI): domain Eukaryota; kingdom Metazoa; phylum Chordata; class Actinopteri; order Pleuronectiformes; family Scophthalmidae; genus Scophthalmus; species Scophthalmus maximus. Next base: position 720,800 of record NC_061525.1, read on the forward strand.
AAAGGTTTATTACAAAAAGACCAGCATCGATTCAAGCCCTGCAGAGCTTGGAGAGTGTCCGGCCAAAAGGACAACCCTCCCGACTCTTCTTGGGGGTTACATTTATAGGCCCATCGTTGGCTTGATAAGGAACACCTGGTTTCGAATCAAGTTATGCTATGTGAGACGTGTAACTTTCAAGGCCAAGTAAAGGAGTGGTAAGGGTCCTTGAAAGACCCCTTGCATAACATTCCAAAGGAAGAGAAGTAAGCCCATATTCCCCTCTTATTCCATATATGGACAAAAAGACACTACAGCCTCTTGGAAATCGAAAATGAACCGAGAGGTCACAGACTACTATGTATTTGAGTATTAGCTTGGCTACGCTAGGCTACCTCATTGGCCTCCTGAGTCCACTTCCACACTGTCATCGAGTACACAGGCTGTCGCTGTACAAGAGGGACATACCTTGAAGTCATCAGGACAAGGTTGTGATTAGATCTGCCGAGTGGGGGGAGGGAAGTGACCCTGATGCATCCTTAGCATTTGCATACAGGAGGTCAAGTGTTCTGTTGTCTCTGGTGGGGCTGTCAACATACTGGTGGAAGTTTGGTAATGATTTGTCCAGTGTTGCATGGTTAAAATCCCCAGTAATAACCATGAATGCATTGGGCTGCTGCGTCTCTAGTCATGAAACTGTAGTGTAGGGTTAGGGGTTAGGGTTAGCAGCCACTTCCACATCAGGTAATGAAGGTGTAACTACAGAGGGCCTTTGAAATAATGGCGTTGCTTCAAACAGATGTCTTTAAAGGTTTTATTTTGTCCTTCTGTCATTACTCGTTAGACGCCATGAAAACTGTATTAAAAGAGGTACATTATGTTCAAACAAATTTGCACATTAGAAATGAACTGAAATCGAATGAAAACAATAAATGCATAACATTGACCATGCAAAGCAATCCAACACCAAACAAACCAAACAAATTAAAGACAATTACTGTGTGCGCCTTTAGACCATGTATAGAATACTTTTTGGACTGCATCCTACATCCATGCTGACTCTCAGGCCCAATGCCACAGTCTGTCAGTCTTAAGGCATATCTGGTCATATGACCAGGTAACAGTTCTTTTAAGATAAAATCCCTACAAAGTGCACAGGAAATTGCCAAACACCTCTTTAAGGCCATACATTAATTTACAATACAAATATAAAACCCAAAGATTAACATGAACCTGTCACAGACAGTTAGAGGAGGAATTTAAACAGCTACAGAAAGGGCTACAGAACGTTTCTTCACAGTAACTAACCCTATGTCCGGTGTTACACCACCTCTCACTCACATAAAGTGCAGCCCCCCCCTCCTTTCTTCTTACCGCTCTGTATAATGTCTCTGTCCACTCGAACAGTCCTGACGCCGGGTGCAGCCACGCTGTTGTCCGAGAAATGCGAGTGCAGCCCAGTCTCTGTAAAACACATGATGCTGCATTTACGGTATTCTCTCTGGGTCTTAATAAGCGCAGCCAGCTTCATTTTTTATATCCCAGAGGCCGTATGTTCCCCTTGATGGTCGCTGGGACGGCTCGTTTGTGTTTCTTCCTCTTTGCTTTCCGTTTCACCCCCGCTCTGCAATCCCGGCATCTCCTCCCCAACTCCCCTGGGATTTCAGGCCTGTATCCAGGCAGCGGCACCGGTCTACATTGTGCGATCAGCTGGTCATGTGTGTAATCAATGCAGCCAGTGCCCTGTGCGTAGCTGGCTCTAAACAATTGGCTCAGATTTCTTTCCCACTTTGATGTCACAGTTGGACTCTTTTGGGGTAACCCCATCTGCATTCTGAGAATATCCACTTTTCTGCTTAAGGGGCATGACATTTGGTCACGCTGAAAGAAATTGACCAATCACAACAGACTGGGCCAGCTGGCAACTCAGAGACTGGGGTTTATCGGGAGGAGGAGCTAAAAGAAATCCAGGCATTTTAGACAGAGGGTGAAAAGAGGAGCTGCAGGAATAGGCAGTATGAGAACACGGATGCTTTTTCTGAACATTAGAGCATATAAACCTGTTCAAGTGGTAACCCAGTTTTCAGAAGTTGAGCCATTAGGTCCAATAAAATGTAAAGAGTCTTTAGAACCTGAATCAGTACATTTTTGGAGATTTTTGAGGCAGTCATGTAATTTGGTTGAGTTAGAGACATACTGTATTGTCTATAGCCTTTGGGAGAAGAATAAAGGCAAAAGCCACCTGTTTTTGCTTGCCAGATGAACAACTTCTATTGAATTCAATTTTAATCTTCAGGCGGATAATGTCAGTTCCCTAAAAATTAACTTTTAGGGAACTGACACTACTATTAGCAGCTGGTGAAGAGTGAGTCAGATCTTTAACTCCACTCCCCACCAAACTATGAATCTTTCCATTGCCCTGCCAAGCAGTAAAGCATTCATGGCTGGCAGCCTACACAGGTTTCAGCATGTCGAAATGTTGCACAACACTGATGTAAGAACACAAGAGTTTACCTCACTAAACTTTACAATAACTATATGTATACTTGTGCTAAAAAACTGACAGAAAGCTGGCAAGATCCCCTGTGCTACAAGTTTCTGCACCAATACACATTGAATAACACACATCTTCACCTAATGTCTGTATTTAACCAAAGGAATATTAAGAGTGCTAGGAGATATGATAGGAAGAATGTGATGAGTGGTGTGGGGGAGACATTCTCCCTCTCCAAAAATCTGAACTTCGACCGAACTCCTATTGAGAAAGAGAGAGAAGGGGATTTTGAATCATGCAGAGTCTTTGGTAACTGTCATAACTGCTCCCTGACAGAAAACAAGTGAAGCGTGAGGACAGACCGAGAGCCGGCAAAATATAACAACATGATGATTCAGAGCAGTGCACAGTTCGGCATACTGAGGAATCAACCCTTTGCAGAAGTACAATTGCCAGATTACGGTAAACAAAGAAATTAATAAAGAGTGCAGTGTGTGAGTCACTGCCTGTGGGTTTGCCATGATAGCAGATGACAAACAGCTGGAGGTACAAAAATATTGCTGCCATGTATATTCAGACTGCTCACTGAAGTACCACTAAGGCTAGTTGGCTTGATATGTACAGTAATATCTCTCCAGGATGTCATGCACATTAGTTTTCAGTGGATTGAAGCAATCTATAAAAAACAAAAAAATTTGTATTGTTTTTTTTTGTAGTTACTGCAGCGCAGAGTTAAAAGCAATAGAACACGTGTTTTAGGTTTGAATATTTTCTTAATTGAACCACCAAGAAATACATTAAAATTAAAACTGACAAGAGATCAAAATGATTGTGTAAAAGATGAATAAGTTGATTTTACTTGTTGGTACCTTATCAATCCTTTTTACAAAAACTGGCCATTAGAGGAACTGTAGTGCAATGCACTGTTATTTTGGTGCTTGACTCGCTTACAGGTGGCAGACTTCTACGCCAGACCTAGATGAGAGCCCAGTAGATTATTGGGTCAGACTGAACACAGCAGCTGAACATGCTGACAGACACTGGAAGTCGGTCAGTCGGCACAGGAGACAGGAGGCATCAGGAACAGACTAAGGGAAAATAACAAACGGACCAACACAGGTCAGGGGAACCGTCGGGGGTTATGCGGACAGGCATAGCAGTTCTGGGGGAAGGCCCAGAGGCCGGGTAGATAGGCTTAGAAGTTCTGGGGGACAACTGATGAGGGATGCGTCAGTCGGCCCGCCGACTGGAGACGAGGAGCAGAGGTTGGCCGGACCACCATTGAGGAAGGTGTCGATTGGCCCATCGACTGGCGAGGAGGAGCAGGGATCGGCCGGACCACCAACGAGGGACGTGTCGATCGGCCCAACGACTGAAGATGAGAAGCAGAGTTCGGCCAGACCACCGACGAGGGACGTGTCGATCGGCCCACCGACCGGTGACGAGGAGAGTTTGGCCGGACCACCGTCGAGGGACGTGGTGACCTGCTGGAGACTAGCAGGCCCTATGCTTGTTGACGTGGATGCTGGCTGGCTGCTAGCAGACCCGATGCTAGCCGAAGTGGAGACTGGCTGGAGACCAACAGACCCGATGCTAGCCAACTGGGAAGCTGGCTGGATGCTGGCAAGCCCGATGCTAGCCGACTGAGAGGCTGACTGGATGCTGGCAAGCCTGATGCTAGCCGTCTGGGAGGCTGGCTGGATGCTAGCAGGCTTGATGCTAGCCGACTGGGAGGCTGGCTGGATGCTAGCAGGTTTGATGCCAGTCGACTGGGAGGCTGTTCAAAAAGTCCTTGAGCCAGTCGGGCAATGAACTCCTCAACCAGGGCCTCAGGGAAACTTCCCTGCGTGCCATGTGTAGAGCCGCCTCCTTGTATTCCACCCCACAGTCTCTTAAATTGTGCATGATACAAATAAGAGTGTAAATCAAATCACGAAGATCCAAATAAAAAAAAAAAAACACCTGCTGGGTGCATTTTTGGTTGGTTTGTTCTGTCACGGGGTGAAAAGGAGCAGGACCCAAATGCAAAGTGCAAAATAAACACTATTTTTAATTATCAAAAAAACAAAACTAAGAGAGAGATTGTCTTTTGGGTAGAAATAACAAAATCAATCACTAGATAACAAAATACAAAACAAACCAGAGAACCAGGAGACAGGAGGCATCAGGAACAGACTGGGGGAATATCACAGGAACCACATCACAGGTACAGACTCTGGGAAAATAACAGACAAACCAACACAGACAAAGGGAAGTCCAGAGACTAAATACACATGAGGAGGGGGGGGCAAATTGAACACAGGTGAGACACATTAGGAACAGGTGCAGACAATCACAGGGGCAGGAGACACAGGAAAAAGACACCAGAAACAAGACACAGAAAAGGAAGTGAGCAACACAAGGAAAGGGACTTCAAAATAAAACAAGAAACTCAAGAAAACACAAACACGGGATAACAAAGATAAACTAACCAAGGCAAAGAAAACACTAAGCACTTAAAACGGTACAAGAAATGGAAAAACAAATGATGAATCATGACAGACAAGTGTCTCAGTGTCTAATTCATTGAGCCTATAGCTACATAACATCTAACATAAAATACTCTGTTGAAATGAATTATTTTTCATGAAAGTGATTTAAGGAAATAATGAGTGAGTTGTAACTATAACATTATACATAATCATTATCCATAATATCCATGACAGAAACTATATTATTGAGCTTATATATGTCTGTGAAACACTCATGTCAGATCAATCCTTCTCGTGGCTGCTTCTCTGTACCTCCTTGTGACTGCATGTTCATCTCCACTAGAAAACAAAAATGGGAAAAGACCATTCCCTGACCATTCTGTCACGTGTGAAATACAAAACTTCCTCATCAGACTTTGCAAAATGCCTTGTGTGCATCTTGTTAGGCAGCAGTCATTCATTCATTGATACCCCCCCTCCTTTCCCTCCTTTGGGAACCTGCGGCAGCGCTTCTGCTTTTTGTCCGCAGGAGGTCCCGGGACACCAGGCAACCATCAGCGATGGTTTTATTTCCCTCCGTTATTTTTTAATTCAACAATGTCATAATGCCGCCCTCGCAGTAGCTGTTTAGTAATTCACGGCACGACTGAACACAGTTTGATTGCGTCAGCAATAATTAATTTAGGATGCTGTGGCGTCCAGAGGGCTGTGGCTTTCGCTGCATTTTTGTGCGGTTTTACATGATCATTTAAGTTCATTCGTCGTTGTGTGTTCTTGTTCTTGTTCTGTTCTGTTATTCATGTTTTCGGTGTTATTTCTTTCGTTCATACAAAAGCCTCAGGTGCTGACACCATGGGTGAATAGGGTGGTTGGGTTAATGGGAACCACCCTCCGTGTACAGGCGAGGTTGAACTGTCAGAAGTTTACACTGACGTGCGGGTGAATGATAAAGTTGTGTTGCAGGCGATGCTTGACAGTGGTTCAATGGCTTGTACTATGAAAAAAGCAGGACTGCTACCAGAGAGCATTCAAACAGGGCTGGAGTGGGGCCACTTTTCAGCCTGGGAGTTTTAGGGCCAAGACTGACCCACTTTTTCCATGGTGGTGGAAATTTAATAAATTAAGCAGTTCTGGTTGGTCTGGCTTCAGTTGCCATGGTAGTGTGTGCGGGCACGGCGGGCTGGGAGGAACTGTGGAGGCAGGACCGAAGTGCAGGGGAGGGACCAGGAGTTGTTGAATTTTTAATTCTGAGACTAAGTCCATACTCTCCATTCTACTGACTGCCGCTTTAACTGACCAAATATGAAGTGGATCTGGTGAACCTGCAAGGCAGAGGACGTAAAAGTACAAAACTTTTAACTTCCTGTTTCCATTAGGACGTGCTATAACTATGGTTCAATATTGACATGCAAATGTGTTGAGGGCAGGACTGTAGTTCTCATTCCGGAGAAATTTGGTAAAAATATGACCACATATGGTCGAGTTATGGCAGTCTGATCTCTCATGGTGGCACATCGTAGTTTGCCACCACGCCAAGGGGAGAGAATCTGACAAAAAGACACAGATAGGTATTTTTTGACATATCAAAGTGTTTTAGGTTTCCTGAGCAATGCCCATGCTAAAGCTTAGTGTTCAAATTTTTGGGACTTTTCATGTACATTTAGGCAGTGAAAAATTAGGGCAACACACAAAGACATAAATAATCCTTACAAAAACCAAAGGGCCTTCGCCAACCTCCTGCTGGTTGACGCTCAGGCTCTAATAATGTGAAAAAAGGGAGTTCTGGCACTTATTTTTTTCCATTTCGAGCACTTCCTACAGTATATCTTTCTAAGGAATGGTAAAAATTAACTGTATTCATATAGCACTTTTCTAGTCCTATTGACCACTCAAAGCGATTTACCAAGTGACATTCACCCACACATCAAACCATCAAGCAGGTTAGTGGACAAACTACTCCTGAGAGCACCCTGATCAGACGGATACATTGGAAACAACCCAAGCAAATGCACAAATGACTATGAGCCGATCTGCAGCTGGGGCAAGGTTTGCAAAAACCCAGGAGGTCTAAAGATCCACCAGACCAAGATACGTTGCTTAAGGAAGCAGGTGGTGCAACGCACAGTGCCTGTACCCGATACAGCACCTGGTGAGACGGAGGAGGAGCCCGGCCCGGAGACACCCCACAGTGCCCAGAACCTCCAAGCATCACAAGCTCTACCCCAAAGCAGACCATCAGAACATCGTCAGGTTTTGTGGCCTGCTGTCAACCAAGAATCTGAGTGGCTCCAGTTCGATGAAGATGTGGATGCAACCCTTGAAGCAACAGCAAAGTGTGATGTGGAACAGAGACTCCAGACAATGAGCACCCTGATAATCAGCATCGCGTCGGAGAGGTTTGGGGTAAAGGAACAATGTGCCATTAAGACAACTGCAGAACCAAATCGTCGGGTAGAAAAGATCGCCGAACTCAGACAAGAGCTGAGGACACTCAGGAGCAGATACAAAAAAGGCAAGTGAGGAAGACATGGCTACCTTGGCAGAGCTTAGAGGTGTGGTTATGGAGAGGATGAGCACCCTTCTGCAATCTGAGTGGCACAGGAAGAATTGCAAGGAGAAGGCTCACAAATGTAACGCTTTCATGTCAAACCCATGGTGTCGTCGGTGACATAAACATCACCACCGTGCATAGGTTCGAAAAAGTATGAAGTCACCAAATTTTGGAAAGGTGTGCCATTTGTTGTGAAATGAATCTTGTGCGTGGGTGTGGCAAGATGGCTCAATAGCGCCACCCACAGATTTGCTAAAATTGAGCCCATAGTTCAGGTTTCACCTACATGGATGAAATGTGGCACGAACATTTACAATGTCCAACCACACCAAAAACTCTATTGGAGGCATATGCTAATCTAAATAGGAAGTTGGCCACTTTGATTTGAAAATGACGTTTCGCTTCTTTTTTTTGCCCTTTTCACACGTTATATTTTAATGAACTCCTCCTGCAGATTTCACATGACCTACTTCAAATTTGGTGTGTGTCATCTAAAGACGTATTGGATGAAAAGTTATCAAAATCCTGAGTTTTCATCAGAGGGCGTGGCCGTGAAGATGTGGCGAATTTCGATAATTCGCCATAAAACCGGAGGTGGCTTGTATTCGAAGGTACAAGGTCTGATCTGACCCAAACTTCTCAGGCATAATAACAGGCCCGCCCTCAACACATCTACATGTCAATATTAAACGAATACCATAGTGCCACCTGCTGGGAACAGGAAGTGACACGTTTGATACTTTTACTTCCTCTGTGTTGCAGGTTGACCAGATCCACCTCAAAATTGATCAGAAAAGAGCTAAAATACTTTGGTGATATGATGTACAGAAATCTGTGCCCTTCATCTGACACTCTCCCCGTGGCTTGGCGGCGAAGTTCGATGTGCCGCCATGAAACATCAGACTGCCATAAATCGGCCATATGTGTTCATATCTTTACCAAATTTCTCAGGCATGATAACAGTCCTGCCCTCTACACAATTGTATGTCAATAATGCCGTTGTCCTGGCGACGCATTGTTCACCATTAAATACGAATGTGTGTTTGAGGGACATGGGATGCTTAGAATCTCTTTTAATGGTTTTAAAGCTCTTAATGGTCTTGTCCCCTCTAATTATAAGTATCAGTCTGGTAGAAATTAAAGCAACTGTTATACTACCCCCCCATCCCCCGATATGTTTACAGTACATGTCACTAACCCTGTTTGTGTTTTCTATCTCTCCTAGTGTATCTCTGACCCCAGAGCTGCAGGACCCAAACCCGTCATTATTATTGTTATTATTAATATTAATATCATCACTAATAATAACAACAACATAATTGTATTTTTTAACTATAAGTATCAGTCTGGTAGAGATTACAGCGGCGGTTGTACAACTGTCCTCTCTCTCTCTTCTCTCCTACTGTCTCTCCTCCCACCCTCTTTCTGCCCACATCTTCTCTCATTGTTCATTGTGGGATTTGTTGGTTTTTCCCTGTAATACTGTAATATTGACCTCACTATGTAAAGTGCCTTGAGACAATGTATGTTGTGATATGGCGCTATACAAATAAAATTGAATTGAATTGAATCTTTCAGATTTGCTTTTAAAGGGCCCATATTGTCAAAATTGAGATTTACTTGCTTTTTTCATAAAAAACAAGGTCTAGGGGCTCTGTAAGTACAGTAAAAAAAGGTCAATAAACAGACAAATTCACAGCCTGCATTCAGTCATGTCATAGCGACGCAGTCACTGCCTTCAGCCATGCCCCCAGTGCTCACCCGTCATTTCGTTGCTGAGCTATCAACAACACAAGAAAAATCAGGAAGCAACATTATTGCAAGAGACCATAACTAACTCTGAATTATTTCATCTTTGCAAAATTCATCGGTAACCAGTGTCGGCCGCTGCCCGCGAGCTGCTGCTGGGGCACGGTAAACAGACGAACGATGAACAGAGGAGGTGGTTGGCCTGGCCGTGCGGCACTCAGAAATCAGTCGGCCAATCAGAAGAGAGGCTCATAACATATTAATTAGACAGGCCAAACTTGATCTGTTTCTTTGCAGAGCTCCTTAAAAAGATTTATAAAACCATATTGAGATGTTTTTTGGTACTAAAAAAAACAAATATATCTTCTTAAGGATATCAAAACTTCAAATAAAACACCAGAAAGGTGACAATATGGGACCTTTAACATGTGAGCACTCTAGAATCCTCAGGTCTTCTGGTAGTGGCCTTTTAATTATTTTCCAAAGTTAAAACTAATACCCACAGTGAGGTGTCTTTTTCCTTCTGTGGAACAGCCTTCCTGAAGACCTGAGGGCAGCACAGAGTTGCCATTTATATTTCCTTTTATTTATATTTCTGCCGTTTTACTGTTTTTATTTTATATATATATTTATACAGGCTTAATTTAATCGTATAATTTTTAATTAATTAATTACATTTTTTAATCTTAATTTTTGATTCATTCTCCTTCAACAATATTTTCTTTCTTTTAAGTTTTCCTCTAGTGTTTCCTAATTGCAAATAAGTGAGACAGTGTTTTCCTGTGATTTCTCGTTCATGTTTTTACTAAATGTTTTATTTAGTAAATATCTGTGTGTGTGTCTGTGTCTGTCAGAGGAAGGGGGTATCTTCTTTTTATGTTGCATTTCATTGGATGTGAAAAACTTTTTGCTGTATTTTCTTGTATGAAAAGTGCTACATATATAAAGACTGATAGATTGATTGAAATCAAAGTTTCCCCGCATTTTTCTGTAATTCATTAGTATTATTCAAATAATATTCATACTCATTTAAATCATTAATTTAACAGTCCTTCCAATCATCGCTGTGCAAGAGTTCTGTGCAAAACAAATTAAAGGTCTGAACAATAGGAATAACAACAATAGCATGGGTGGCGCCAGGAATTTTTCACTGCTATTTTATGACTATTAATAAATGTCTGATAATTATTAATAACTTGCTAATTTCCAAATCTGCTCCTACCGATGTACAACAGACCTATGTGATGAACAGTTAATAAAAAAGATTGTTGCTATGTCAAATGCCATGGGCGTGGCCTCTGGGCAAATTTTGATGTTGCTCAATGATTGGGCACGTTCCTCTGCCTTGCAGGTTCACATCCACCTCAAAATTGCACAAAAAAGCTTCAACACTTGGATGATGTGATATAGAGAAATCTGTGACATTTCGTCTTACATTAATTTCTGTCAGTCATATCTCGAGAAATGTTCTTGGCATATGTGTTGTTTAGGGACCAAGAAAGCGCAGCGTTGAATGTGGACCCAGGTTATGTTCAGCATTGATACATTTTGAATAAACAGCTGATCAGCGCTGTGGAGCCGGGACTCCTCAAGGTAAGACACGCTGTCAATCACGACAGCAATGTGTTCATGACAGCAACGTGTTCACGACAGCAACGTGTTCACAACAGCGCGTTTACAACAGCGCCTTCACAACAGCGTCTTAATGCAACGGCCACACCAGCTGATTCTCCGGTTCATGGTTCTGTGCACTGAGACAAGCTTTACCGTACTTACAATAAACAAATGAGCAGCTCTTTGTGCAGCAGCAGGGCTGCCTCCGCCTCCCCCTCAGTCTGAGCTGTGTGACAGAGACAGAGAGAGAGAGCTGCTTTGCTGAATCAACACATTAGAGATCGTTCATGTTGTCATGAGAAGTGTAAAGAAGATTTTCAGTCTGTCGGCCAGAGAATCTAATATGAAGAGAGTCTAAACGATGACAGGTGTCGTGCCAATACCTACCCCCGATAGGAAGTGTGCCCCTGGCCGAGGGAGCGCGCATGCATTCAACAAAGGTGGAGCTACGTTACTACGCTTCGATTTCACCTAAGTAAATGATAAACACAGGCACAGAGCTATAAAAGTTTTACTTTGTGACAAATGTGTGTATACTTACACCTGTAGATAGACCTGGCTTTGCAATGATTACTGATGAAAAGTTGCTCTATTTATGCATATTGCTCTTCTTTAGTGGTGAGCATTCGCGGAGTTTTATGTACATTACTGCCACCTACCCATGGATGTATTCTCCTGCACCAAATACATAACTGCAATGCATTGTGGGTGATATCCACTTCTCAAGTGACCATCGTTGTTCACTCACTCCCTCAGCCCACCAAGGGTCGATCTCACCAAGTTCACTTCAGTTTTTCAGACAAATGGAACGACACTCATGATGCCGAGGGCAAGTGCTGAGGGGAAGAGAATGAGGACATGTTGAACCACTAATGAAACACAGCGTCTACTTGATTTGAAATGTACATTCAACTGAATGCAGCATTGTCAACAATATTTGGTTCCTGTAATCCACTTTTCCATTGCAAATGATAGCTTACCTTTGGATATTGTTGTAAATTATTCTGAATTCCCCCTCCTTAAAGGGTAAATAATCATAAATCAAAAAAATTATAATTATCATGATGATAATGTATTGCATTTATATAGCACTTTTCATAACACAAAGCCATGAAGATACTTTCCCTACCAGGCTGGACATGCAGTCTTCCAAAATAAGTATCCCCTCTCCATAATGCACGGTCTCTACCACCATCAAGTGCTTCATTTTGTATAAGCTTCGGATCATACTTAATGACCTCAGTGAGTATGAACAAGTTTTCTATTTCCTAGCAAAAGTTAAAGGAGGATACACATTCTTTCAGATATATGATATTTGATAATGAATAATGAAAGATGAAACTGTGTAGTGCAAGTAGATTGTTGTGATGATGTGATGGGACAAAGTCAGCAAAGCGCTACATTAGATGGTGTTGTTGAAAAGTCTGACAGCTGTTGGGATGAAGGACTTGCTGGAGCACTCCTTCTTACACTAAGGGTGCAGCAGTCTGTTGGAGCTGCTTGAGGCCCCGACAGTCTCATACAGGGGGTGAGGATTGTCCATGTTTGACGTCAGCTTGGCTTTTAGCAATTAATAACATTTTCTATGGCATTTGTAAAGCATTTGGCATGCAGCTGAGTGTGTGGAGGTATATCAAGCCCTGTGTTACAGAGTAACAAAAAGTCCTGGTTCACCTTTGAAATGCCCTACATACAGTATGTCCTGATTTCAGCTGCAGGATATAAAAGACCAGTAATATTTTTGATCCAGCTTAGAGGTATAGAAGAATTATGAGCTTGTAAATCTGTAAGTCTGTCAGTTGCCATGACAACAAGGCAGCTGTAAGTGTTGCTTTATTGTCATTATCAAGTCAGTGACTGTTTAACTGCTTGTTCATTTGTAGCTTAGAAAATATACATAGAAAAAAATTCACAAAATCCATATTGTTGACCAGTTACACATGTTATCATAGGATAAACTGAGAAATTCATCCAGGTCATAGTTATCCATGAGGGTGTTGAATCAAGAGCAACAGGACTTGGTTGTAGTTTCTTGAAAAAGAAGAAGCCTGTTGGATGACAGGTGAAACGGCTTTGAGAAACTTGGTTCTTCATAGTTTTTTGCAAAACTAAACATCACCATTATGATTTAGTCTACTACAGGTACAGTATGAGTATTTTTTGAAGGCAATATTGATTCACAGAGTTAAATAGAATACTAATGTCACACAATGTTGAGGTAATCCAAATTATTTAAAAAACATTACTCACTTTCAGGAATCAAATGGAATAGAATTATTATTATTGGACCTCTTTATTAATTTTTGAATTCCAAGAGGCGTTACAACGGATGCAGACCAAAATGCCTCTGGACGCAATTGATAGACCTACAACCAGTGAGAGCAAGGAATCATGTGACGTCTGTTGAGCAACAGACTAGAGCAGAGAGGACATGTTTGTGAGGATTATTCCACAATGTCTGTGAACCATTGAGACGTTTTTGTGGGATACATTTGAAAATATCGGTTCATTTTATTCAAATGCTCGTTCATGCTTCGGGTATAAACCCCACCCATTATCAGATAATGGGTGTGATTGGACAGGCAAGTTTTCTGCCGTTGTGGAATTACTTTCCAATGAAAGGGATCCAGACGTACGCTGGCAGAGCAAACAAAAAGTGCTCCCAGAATTCGTCTGGGTCCCAGGCTCGAGGATTTTCACATTGTGAGGAGAAATCCACTGAAGTCTGCATCTCTGTTTGGAACAATGAGCATCATCATCATCATCTGACATCAGACACCTCATCAGAGAAGCAATTCCAGCCATCACATTAGAGGTTAATGTGAAATATGTCTTCAATAATTTAGTTTGGCGGAGATTTAAAAAAAAAAAATGGCCCTAGACAGGAAAAAAGCTTCTGATAGGGGGTGAAATGACAAGCTGCAGATATGTACAGTATGAAAAAGATAATTTGTGAAAACTATGTTAGTATTCTACTAGAAACCTAAATAAAAAAGTTAGAATTAGGCACAATTTATCCCCTTTAAACAGCAAACTCTGTTTGATGAAGATCAAGTGATATGGTTGAAAAACTCAACAACAGTTACCAAAGGAGTATGTAGGATACAAGATCAGGAGTGAATGATTCATTTACGCATTTTCCATATCAACCCTTTGCTGCCTAATGTACTATTCAATTCAATTCAATTCAATTTTATTTGTATAGCGCCATATCACAACATACATTGTCTCAAGGCACTTTACATAGTTAGGTCAATATTACAATATTACAGGGAAAACCCAACAAATCCCACAATGAGCAAAGCACTTGGCGACGGTGGAGAGAAAAAACTCCCTTTTAACAGGAAGAAATCTCTGACAGAACCAGACTCAGTTGTGGGCGGTCATCTGTCTCGACCGGTTGGGGTGAGGAGAGAGAGGAGGAAGAGAGGAGAGGTGGGCAGAAAGAGGGTGGGAGGTGAGACAGTAGGAGAGAAGAGAGAGAGAGGACAGTTCCACAACCGCCGCTGTAATCTCTACCAGACTGATACTTATAATTAAAAAATACAATTATGTTGTTGTCATTATTAGTGATGATATTAATATTAATATTAATAATAGCAATAATAATAATGACGGGTTTGGGTCCTGCAGCTCTGGGGTCAGAGATACACTAGGAGAGATAGAAAACACAAACAGGGTTAGTGACATGTACTGTAAACATATCGGGGGATGGGGGGGTAGTATAACAGTTGCTTTAATTTCTACCAGACTGATACTTATAATTAGTGAAAACTGATACTTATAAATACAATGATGTTATTAATAATAATGATAGTAATAATAATAATGACGGGTTTGGATCCTGCAGATCTGGGGTCAGATCTACTAGGGGAGAGAGAAAACAGAGTTAGTGACATGTAATGTAGATACATGGGGGCAGAGAGAGAGAGAGAGAGAGAGATTGAAAAGGTGGGAGAAGGAGAGAGACATAAAGGGAGAGAAAGAGGGAGAAGGAGAGAACGGGAGAGGGAGAAAGATGCTCATGATATAAGTTCCCCCAGCAGTCTAGGCCTATAACAGCATAATAAAGAAATGGTTTATTAAACACCTGAGCAGTTCTAACTATAAGCTTTATCAAAAAGGAAGGTTTTAAGTTTAACTTTAAATGTAGACAGGGTATCTGCATCCCTGACACAAACTGGGAGCTGGTTCCAGAGGAGAGGAGCCTGGTGGCTGAAGGCTCTGCCTCCCATTCTACTTTTACAGACTCTGGGAACCACAAGTAATCCTGCATTTACAGAGCAAAGTGATCTATTGGGATAATATGAAACTAGGAGCTCTGTAAGATATGATGGAGCTTGATTATTAAGGGCTTTGTAGGTTAGGAGCAGTATTTTGAATTCTATTCTGAATTTTACAGGAAGCCAATGCAGAGATTCTAACACTGGAGAAATATGATCTCTTTTTCTAGTTCCTGTCAGAACTCGAGCTGCGGCATTTTGGATTAGCTGGAGGCTTTTCACAGACTTATTAGGGCATCCTAGCAGTAATGAATTACAGTAGTCCAGTCTAGAAGTTACAAAAGCATGGACTAGTTTTTCAGCATCCTTTTGAGAGAGGATGTTTCTAATGTTCTTGATATTGCGCAGGTGAAAGAAGGCTGTCCTAGAGACTTGTTTTATGTGTGAGTCAAAGGACATGTCCTGGTCAAAGGTAACTCCAAGGTTTCTCACAGTAGAGCTGGAGGCCAAGGTAATGCCATCCAAAGTAACTATATGATCAGATAATGTTTCTCTGAGGTGTTTAGGGCCGAGTATAATGACCTCAGTTTTTTCTGAATTTAGAAGTAAAAAATTATAAGTCATCCAGGCCTTTATGTCTTTAAGACAATCCAGAAGTTTGTCGACCTGATTAGTTTCATCTGGCTTTATAGATAAATACAGCTGGGTATCATCAGCGTAGCAATGGAAATTGATGTGGCGTTTTCTTATAATATTGCCTAAAGGAAGCATATATAGAGTGAAAAGTATCGGTCCCAGTACAGAACCTTGTGGTACTCCATGTCTCACTTTTGTATGAATGGAAGATTTGTTATTAACGTTAACAAACTGAAATCTATCAGATAAGTAGGACTTAAACCATTTTAGTGCTGTTCCTTTAATCCCACTTTGTTCTAGTCTCTGTAACAGAATTTTGTGATCGATGGTATCAAATGCAGCACTAAGATCTAAAAGGACGAGAATAGAAACATATCCACTGTCTGAGGCCATGAGAAGGTCGTTGGTAACCTTCAGTAGTGCTGTTTCTGTACTATGATGTTTTCTAAAACCTGACTGAAAGTCTTCAAGCAGACTATTCCTGTGTAAATAGTCACATAACTGGTTAGCAACAGTTTTTTCAAGGATTCTAGAGATAAAGGGGAGGTTTGATATGGGTCTATAGTTAGCTAAGATATCTGGGTCCAGAGTCGGTTTTTTGAGCAGAGGTTTAACTACTGCCACCTTAAAGGCCTTTGGTAAATAGCCTGTCAATATAGATAAATTGATCTGATCTAATATGGAATTATTAATTAAAGGTAATACATCCTTAAATAGCCTTGATGGAATAGGATCTAAAAGACAGGTTGATGACTTGGATGAAGTGACAAGTGAAGTCAGCTCAGCCAGATCTATAGGGGAGAAGCATTCTAAATAAAAATTAGGTGATACTATTGGTTCAGAACCTACAGTACTGGACAGTGTGTCTGTGCCATTAGTGGGAAGAAGCTGGTAAATTTTTTCTCTGATGGTAATAATCTTATTAGTAAAGAAACTCATGAAATCATTGCTACTTAGAGTTGGAGGAATAGACTGTTCAGTAGAGCTTTTACTCTCTGTCAGCCTGGCTACAGTGCTGAAGAGGAACCTGGGGTTGTTTTTATTTTCCTCTATTAGTGAAGAAAAATAATTGGTTCTGGCATTTCGGAGGGCTTTCTTATATGTAATTAAACTATTTTTCCAGTCTAGGTGAGAATCATCTAGACTATTGGAACGCCACTTCCTTTCTAACCTACGTGATGTCTGTTTTAAAGCGCGTGTCTGCACTTGTAATTGATTTTTCATTCAGATAAAATGTGTGGGACACATTTAAATGACTAGAGTCTTAATGCAATCCTCAAAATAATTGTATATGATGCCATTCAACAAGTGAAGTGCTGGATCATACTAAGTTTTTTACCACCCAAACTTTCCAATTTTTAAAAATCATGCTTTAAATACTGTCTGACTTCTTATGTAAATACAACCTACAAAACACTGACAAATACACTTTACACTTTACATTGATAACATCTGACATCAGAGGAGCTAATGGAACCATGGGAAATTCCTGTTGCAGGAAATCATGGATGTCCCACTGTTTGCCCAACAACCTCAATCTGAGCCGGGTCGATGCACTAACTAACGAGTGCAGATGGCTAACAGAGGCACCATCCGTCTGTATTATAATGACTCACAGCCCTGACACATGGCAAACAGTATGTTCCCTGTCTTTTACACCCACAGTAGATGCAAATACACACATTCAGATGCAGACAGAATTAGCTAATCATATTTGTATCCAGTGCTCAAGTGGTGGGCAGGTGGGGCGGCATTGTTTGGGAAGCGTCACCGTTCTTGTCATGATTCTTCCCCTTTGTTGAAGTCTTTGTTTTTCTTTATGATCTGTTATTCATGTTGTAATTACTTCTTCTGAACTTTGATTTGTCTTGCAATTTGAATCCCCTCAAATATCTTTAATTTGAGAATTCTACTCCCTGTAACTTTTGCAAAATGTGGAATATTTTGTCTTGCCAAGGACAGTGGAGTGTAGACCTGAAGAAGCGCAATGGAGCTGGGCTACCAGCCTAGGCCTCAGCTGAAGTTTCCCAATCTGTAACTTGATTCTGCCTCACTGTAAATTATTTCAACAACACATAACCAAATTCAACACAGCACTGAAAAGAGTGTTGTGTATGCACCACATACTGTGGTTGCAGTTACGACAGTTTCACGACAGTGCCGTATGTGGGGTTGTTCTTGTGGTTACGACAGATGCATAATGTAGACACGGAATAAAGCAGTCAAGTCAAGTGGCGGTCCGAGTGTTATTTATCAAACATAACAAAGAGCAGAGGTGCAGAGAACATTGGTGGATTTGGAAAGTCCTTCCAATCGCCTTTTCCTAACCACTTTTCCTTAACCTCAATGGAAATTGTCATGAGGTCAAGGAAAGGTGTAAAGGAGGATTCATAGAAAAAGCCAACAACGGTGCTAAGAGAATCCGGCAACAGTAACTTACATGATAACTTGCGTCCCTTCTTAGTCATATTTATACTCCTTCTTCTACTTCGGATTTAATCGTTTAAGTTTGTGCATGGTGCGTTATGTTATTTTTCTCCTTTCTTTTCGCATAGGAAGGTCCAATGAACCCTATGCTAGGAGATAGGCGAAGAAACATTGAAGTACCTTTCCTAAGCATGTAAAATATTCAAACACCTCTAATCATGGCTGCCAATGAAATACTTCCAGGTAATTTCATTCAGTTCGGAACCGTCTTTAGCAAAATTGACAATTCTACCTGACTGTGACAGCTGACGTCAATTGACTGCCTGGTACTCTAATAATACCATCACCTCCTAATGAACCCTTGCTCAATAAACAATGAAGCAGCAGACTGCTCCTGAAGTTTTATTTATATAATTACATTACATTAATTTAGCTGACGCTTTTGTCCAAAGTGACTTACAATAAGTACATTCAACCATGAAGATATTATCCAAAAGTGCAAGAATCATGAGAGTACATATAAGTATACAAACAAAAAAGTGCTCAAAGTGAGTTTTTATTATTTATTTTTTATTCAAGGACTAAGGTGCAGTCGGAAGTCATAACGTCCTCAGAGTCATTTGTTTGCTTTAGATAACAGCATCTTGTCCACAACAATAATCTATGACAATTACTGCAAAATCTTTCACTAGAAAGTTTGTCTCAATAAATAGTCCAGCCACTTCACAGCACAAGCTGAAGGGTTTGATTTAAATTTGTTTCTTCAATTTTCCATCTCTTCTTCTCCCCCTTCACATCATGCTGTCCTTGCAGTTATAGAGATGTTTGTTGGTGATGTGATTGACTGTTGACCAGGGGTCAAGATAATTTACCTCAGCACCTTGCTTTTATAATCATCTAGTAGTGTCACTTTGCAAAATACTAAATTTATTCTCTCCCATGGCGCCTAAAAAGTACATTAAGGAGTGAAGTTCAAGGGAGGAAAAAAAGAAAATTGGAAATGGAAAAAAGAACACAGGATAAAGGTATGTATGTGATTGTTTGTTGAATCTGAATTATCTGACATTTTTCATGCAACAACAGTGCTGCTACAAACGAATTAAACTGAACATAGACGGTAATATTAGCTGGCTAGACACAATAAATGCATTATAACAGTTGCTGATTCTGAAACGATTTAAATTAGAACATGGTAATTTTTTCACTTTTTGCTAGCTAACCTGATGATTGTAAGCATCAAATAGCCTTGATTTGTGAGGTTAGATTTGCTCGTTAGCTGCCTGTTTTCTTGCAACAATAAAGTGTTTGTTCTTTAAGGCTAGCTTGTTAACTAACTACCAATGTTTTCTTTTCAAATACACCATATTCAATTCAATTCAATTTTATTTGTATAGCGCCATATCACAACATACATTGTCTCAAGGCACTTTACATAGTGAGGTCAATATTACAATATTACAGGGAAAACCCAACAAATCCCACAATGAGCAAAGTACTTGGCGACGGTGGAGAGAAAAAACTCCCTTTTAACAGGAAGAAATCTCTGACAGAACCAGACTCAGTTGTGGGCGGAGCTTCTGTCTCGACCGGTTGGGGTGAGGAGAGAGAGGAGGAAGAGAGGAGAGGTGGGCAGAAAGAGGGTGGGAGGAGAGACAGTAGGAGAGAAGAGAGAGAGAGGACAGTTGTACAACCGCCGCTGTAATCTCTACCAGACTGATACTTATAATTAATAAATACAATTATGTTGTTGTTATTATAAGTGATGATATTAATATTAATATTAATAATAACAATAATAATGACGGGTTTGGGTCCTGCAGCTCTGGGGTCAGAGATACACTAGGAGAGATAGAAAACACAAACAGGGTTAGTGACATGTACTGTAAACATATCGGGGATAGAGGGGTAGTATAACAGTTGCTTTAATTTCTACCAGACTGATACTCATAATTAGTGAAAACTGATACTTATAAATACAATGATATTATTAATAATAATAATAGTAATAATAATAATGACGGGTTTGGATCCTGCAGCTCTGGGGTCAGATCTACTAGGGGAGAGAGAAAACAGAGTTAGTGACATGTAATATAGACACATGGGGGCAGAGAGAGAGAGAGAGAGAGATCGAAAAAAGTGGGAGAAGGAGAGAGATATAAAGAGAGAGAAAGAGGGAGAAGGAGAGAACGGGAGAGGGAGAAAGATGCTCATGATATAAGTTCCCCCAGCAGTCTAGGCCTATAACAGCATAATAAAGAAATGGTTTATTAAACACCTGAGCAGTTCTAACTATAAGCTTTATCAAAGAGGAAGATTTTAAGTTTAACTTTAAATGTAGACAGGGTATCTGCCTCCCTGACACAAACTGGGAGCTGGTTCCAGAGGAGAGGAGCCTGGTGGCTGAAGGCTCTGCCTCCCATTCTACTTTTACAGACTCTGGGAACCACAAGTAATCCTGCATTTACAGAGCGAAGTGATGGGGCTTGATTATTAAGGGCTTTGTAGGTTAGGAGCAGGATTTTTAATTCTATTCTGAATTTTACAGGAAACCAATGCAGAGATTCTAACACTGGAGAAATATGATCTCTTTTCTAGTTCCTGTCAGAACTCGAGCTGCAGCATTTGGATTAGCTGGAGGCTTTTCACAGACTTACTGGGGCATCCTAGCAGTAATGAATTACAGTAGTCCAGTCTAGAAGTAACAAATGCATGGACTAGTTTTTCAGCATCCTTTTGAGATAGGATGTTTCTAATGTTCTTGATATTGTGCAGGTACCATATGAGTCCAAATTGCCCCAAATAGGTCCAGGCATATAATTTCCAGCTATTTGTGTTTGGATATTTTGACATGGATAATTGGATAAATTTGTTGTGTGGTTATAAATAGACCTGGAAGATACATTTGACATGCCCATGACTTATATTTATTTATTTATTTAATTATTAAAAAACTAATGATAATTTATCATCTTTTCAGGGGCATATATTTTGGACCATCCTCCACTGCACCAGGACCATCTACCTGAACTGACATGACTGATGCTGAGGGAACATATTCTCCCTCCTCTGGTGCTATTGCAGCTCCAGAGGTCATGGTAGATGTATTACAGCCTTCCACATCCACCACCGACATGGCTGCTGTTATGTTGGTTAAATAACATTTGGAACACCACTGGACTTGACTCTGCTTTATTCAGTGTCTGTACATCATCCAACAAAAAACAACCATACTGCACTGTCGTAAAAACTGCCGTAACTGCAGCCACAGCCGGTGTGGCTCATACACAACAACCCCCCCCCCCCCCCAGGAAAAACACAGAAACAACATAGAACAGGCTTACAGTTGAACTTGCAGCCTAACTAGACCTAAAGGAGAGCAGTTTGTGGTTCCGGTTGGGTCGGGAGGCCCAAGCCAGCCTTAGACCCTCAGTTGGGTCCTTACTAGTTGTTCCAAAGTGGAGCCTCATATCTAAGGGTGACAGAGCTTTCTCCATCAGGGCCCCTCGACTTTGGAACAGTCTGTGCCTTCTTTTGAGTCACTTTAAAAAAAACATTTTTATAGACTTGCTTTTATGTGATTTTATCTGTGATTTCGTGATTTTCGTGATATATGTTTTTATACAGATATCTGCCCTGAAAACTGTAAGTTTGTTGGAATGCTGATTTTAATTGTCTGTGATTTGTATGTTTTTGTGAAAGCACTTGTGGAGCTGCTTCTGAAATAAAATTATTATTATAATTATTATCAGTGACAAAGTTATGGAGAGAATAGTGGCTGAAATTAAACTGTCCAAATATTATGCCATAATTTTAGATTGTACCCCAGATATCAGCCACCAGGAGCAAATGTCTGTTGTGATGAGAACAGTCAAGCTGGGAGAACAACCTGAAATCAAGGACCACTTTTTGGGCTTCCTGGTTGCACCCGAATCAACAGGCTTTGGTCAGATCTCATGTTGAGTAGGCTTGTAGAACTGAACATTCCCTGAAGGGCAAAAACAAAGGAGTACAGACAAGGCTTTTGGTGAAAAACCCTTGTGCCCTGTTGGGCTCATACATTGAATCTGGTTGTGGCTGATGCTGCCAAGAACTCTTTAGATGCTACCAGTTTTATTGGTAATGTGTATAAGCTCTACAATCTATTCTCAGCTGCTCCCCAGAGATGGGCCATTTTGAAACAGAATGTCACCAGTACTGTAAAGTCCTGGAGTGAGAGGGGAGAGTTAATATGGGAAAGCCGTGTTAACAGCATCATCCCTTTGCGCTACCAGGCATCTGGAATGAGGGATGCATTGCTAGTCAGGGAAAATGCAACAGATGCCATCACAAAAATCAAAGCCCAATCTTTGGCAGAGGAGGTTGGGTCATTCAAATTTCAGATTCACACAGTTGTGTGGCATGATGTCCTCTCCAAGATCAACACTGTCAGCAAGCTACTGCAGTCCTCCACAATGCAATTGTAGTACTAAGAGCCATCTGTTAAGCTACAGAAGCAACAGCTTTGCTGCTGCACAAGCTTCTGCATAATATGCATGTGAGGAAATGCATGTGGAGACTGTACTCCAGGAGAAGAGATTGTGAAGCACAAAGACTCACTTTGCCTATGAGGCACCAGATGAGCCAGTCACGGAGGCCATGAAAAGGCTAGAGACCACAATTCAATGTGGTTGTCGACTCTGCCATCGCATCTTTGGGTGACCGGTTTGAAACACTTGGACTTGGAAGTTAACAGCAGGTTTGGGGTATTGCAAAACTTCACAACCTTGGATGATTAGGCACTGGAAGAACAATGTGAAGAGCTTGAGAACACACTGAGGAGTGGAGAGGAAGCTGACATTGATGGGAAAGAGCTGGCCATGGAAATCAGGAGCCTTCCTCAGTTACCCACAAAAAGGATGACTGCATTTGAATTGCTGGACTTTGTCCACAAAAAGGAACTGACAGAGTTGTATCCAAATCTTTGGATATCCTTAAGGATTGCCTGTGACAGTGGCATCAGCTGAAAGAAGCTTTTCAAAACTTGAGCTGATCAAGACATACCTGCAATCATCTATGGCACAAGACCGCCTCATTGGACTTGCCGTCATTAGTATTAACCATGAGCTTGGCAGGCAGGTGTCTTATGATGATGGCATTGATGATTTTGCCTCAAGAATATCAAGGAGACAGAAGTTTTGTGTGGGATTTTGGTGAATAGTGGTGTTTTTTAAAGAAGTTAACGGTTTTTCTGCATTTTTTGTTGTTCACTTATTTATTTGGAATTCTTTTGCACTTTTCATTTCTATTTGTTAAAATATTTTTTTATTGGTGTTCATTTGTATTTATTTATAGACCTTGTTCTGTGCAAGTTTGCTGCTTTTATAGTTATTTAGTTAGTTAATATGTTGACTTTATTAATTGTTATTATTTTGAATACTTGCTTGTTTCTAGACTTCTGGAATTTAAGTATATTTTAAATATATTATATTCAAATAAGTTAAGAGGTTTGTTGTTAATTCATTTGTTCATCACCTTTATGGATGCGTGTGTGTATGTTCATTCCATTACGAGTGTTTTGGGGCCACAAACAAAATCTTGTTTGGGGCCACTAAAATCCTAGGGCCACCAAAGTCCTAGGGCCGGCCCTGTTAATTTCAAAAATGTGTAGGTTACATTTTATTAAGGTTGAGCTAATCTTAACTGCATTATATAATTGGAAAGTAGATCATCAAATCATTAAATAATCAAAAGTATTTCAACAGGTGAAGTGGTCATTTAGTGAAGCCACTATATAGCAATGGAAATTGCATGCGTAGGATGATCTTGCTGTATAGTATGTGGTTTTGTGGTGATAAGATTGAACAATAGTTGCATGCATACTGGGAGGCTTTTCTGTATAACCTGCAACATGTGCTGAAGTGGGGGGGAGAATGGATGAAAACTCAAGGGTAAGAAATACGACAGTAAACATACACACAGTCAACAGATGCTGCTATAAACACACTGAAATATTTGCATTTTCATGAAAATACAAATCAAACCCATTGTTTATACTTAAAATGAATATGTACATTTTCACTTTAAAAACACGAGGAGAAATAATGTTGAGCAATGTAATAGACCCTTTTTGCAGCAGACCCATTTTTAATTATGATAGCACAGGTGCAACTTCTAAGATTAACAATGGCTCTATTCCATCAAGTTATCCAGCATGTCCAATACCAAATCATGAAACTGGCTCAGCTTGATGGAATACAGCCACAATGAATGCTGGGGCTTTTTTGAGGTCATTGAGAAGTTGCTGCTCTGATTGTGTCTAAGTGCTCACTGCTGACCCACAGAGCCAAAACTGGTATATTCTGAGTGCTAGCATGAAAAAAAACAGCTGCTACATGATTTATAGTGCAGTTTCCAGGAGAGGCTCACATGCAACACAAACATAGTACAAATACACTATGTTGTCGTGACAAGTTATGTAAACAACATGGACTTCAGCATTAACTATGAAACAATTTCCTGAAATCTTGAAACAATTTGATAGGGTCTGACCTCATACAACAATAAAACATCAGCAAATATTTCAGGGTTCTGATAAACTATGTTTAAAAAAAAAATCTATGGGCTCATACCTCATCTAACTCCCCCAATCTACTCTTAGAGACTCTGGGAACAACAAGTAATCCTGTGTTTAGAGAGCAAAGTGATTTTGTGTTTGCAGTTAATCAGTTATGGCCATCAAAGTTTAATACAATTTTAATATTAAAAATATTAATATTTGAGTTAGTTTAGAGGTTGGCAATACTTACTCTTGTGCAACATAAAAAAGACTATACTGTATATTTAGAAACATGTATTTAAAAGATAGCAAGTTGAAAACAACCTAAATACGTGTGTGTGTGTGTGTGTGTGTGTGTGTGTGTGTGTGTGTGTGTGTGTATGTACACACTAGATTGTTGATTTATAATGGTGAGGTCAAAGTTTAGATAGGTACTACAAACAAGATGAGATAAAGAAACGATGAACAAACTACTGTTGGATTGACCTCCTTCTGTGTTTCTTTGTTAAGGTCAATTGGTGTAGGGCAAAGGTGCCAGGTTAAAAGAGGGGTTAGTTACATGATAATAAAATCAAACTAACAGGCTGGAACTCCCGTGTCACTTCTCACGTGTTTTAATGACAAAACATACTTTGGAGACCAGGGACACTTGTTGAGGATTTATCCTTGTGAAGGATTGTGTAGTATGTGATCCCCTGTTGCCGATGAGTCACTTATGCCTCAGTAACATGATTTTCAAAGTCGTAAGATCACTGTACCGTTCATACTACACTACGTGCTGTCTTGTAATCACAGTTGTTTTGCTGTTCACACTACATGACTCATCTGCGATGGGGGTCACATACTACACGATCCTTCACCAGGATGTCTCCAAAGCACGTTTTGTCACGAAAACCCATCAGTGCCATGGATGCACTGATGGGTGAGTAGGGAGATTTTGTAATCAATCCTGAATGAGACAGGAAGCCAGTGGAGTGAGTGAAGGATGGGAGTGATGTGATCATATTTACGTATCCTCATCAGGATCCTAGCGGCGCTGTTTTGGACGAATTGAAGCTTTTGAATGCTCTTGCCAGGAGTCCCGATGAGGAGAGCATTGCAGTAGTCCAGCCTTGAGGAGACAAAGGCGTGGACAACGTTTTCGGCATCTGACAGACAGAGTGTTGGATAGAGTTTGGCAATGTTCCTGAGATTATAGAAGGAGGTCTTGCACATATGTTTAATGTGGGTGTCAAATGTAAGATGAGGGTCAAATCTTACACCCAGGTTGGGGACTGTTGATGATAGGGGTATATTTTGACCAGAGAAGGTGATTTGGGTTATGGGGGATGACTGGACCTGTTGTGGTGTGCCAACTAAAATAGCTTCTGTTTTGGAACTATTAAGCTGTAGGAAGTTTTCTGTCATCCACGCCTTTATCTCCTCAAGGCAGGAGCTCAGTGATGATGATGACGATGACAGTGAGGCTGCAGATGAGATAGGGTCAGTTTTTATATAGAGCTGTGTGTCATCAGTGTAGCAATGGAATGATATTCCATGCTGGCTGATGATGCAGCCAAGGGGAAGAGTGTAGAGGGTGAACAAAGTGGGGCCGAGAACAGACCCTTGGGGGACTCCACAAGTGACATTTAGTGTTTGCGATTTTGCTCCTCCCAAGGAGACGTATTCTGTTCTTCCAGACAGGTAGGACTGGAACCAGCTCAGGGCAGAGTCAGAGAGTCCGATGGTGTGGTGAAGGCGCTGAAGGAGGATGTTATGGTCAACCGCATTGAAAACTGCAGACAGATTCAGAAGGATGAGGAGCGATGGTGATCCAGTGTCAGCCGCCATCAGCAGGTCGTTTGTGACCCTGACCAGGGCTGTTTTTCTCTGCTGTGGGCGTAACAGAAGCCGGACTGGAACTACTCAAATAGGGAGTGAGAATTTAGGTGGTCCTGAAGATGTGTGGCGACTACTTTTTCCAGCATTTTGGACAGAAATGGGAGGTTGGAAATGTGAGAGAGTATGAGGCTTGAGGAGATGATTTATGGTAGAGAAAAGCTGCTTGGAGTTTCCAGGACTTGTATCGATGATGTTGGAGTTGAACTGTGACCGTGCTTGTCTAAGTGACTTTGAGTAGGCCTAATGGTGTTCTTGATAGGCCATTCTGTGCACAGTGAGTCCAGTTTGTGCAACATGCCGCTCCAGTACACACCCAGCTGCTTTCTTTTTCCGTAGATCTGAAGTGAACCAGGGGACTGAGCGTGAGAAGGTGACTGTTTGTGTTTTCACAGGGGCATGGAGGTCCAGGATACTGCTCGGGGATTTGTTGTAAAAATCCACTTTTTCATTTGCTGATGTGAATTTTGCGGAGGGTATTTGCTGGAGGTCCAAAGTCATGTAGTCCAGGTTGATCTTTTTCAGGTTTCTGAAATCAATTTGGCGTTTTGGCTTGGTGTGGTGAGATAATTTCGACTCTAATGAATTGGCTTTGTGATCCGACACTCCCAGATCATACACCAGCAGATTTTTGATGGGGGCAGTATCAGTAATGACCAGGTCGAGCTTGTGCCCTCTGTTGTGTGTGGGGACGTCCCCCATCTACCTGAATCTTTATATTCTGGTAATATATCCTTGATATTTAAAAAAGATAAAGATGAGACTGATCCCGCCTCATATCGACCCATTGCCTTACTAGGCTGTGATCTCAAGGTGTTCACTACAATACTCATAAACACACTCAATAAATGTGTCGTAAACATAATCTACCACGACCAAACAGGATTTATTCCAATGATTCTAAAATTGCTATTTTAGCGCTGGACACCCAGAAGGCCTTTGACCAGATAGAATGGCGATACGTCCTAACAGTAATAAGAGTTTGGTCTAGGTGACGGCTTTGCTCCCTGGGTCGAAATGCTATATGCTGGTCCAACAGCCTCTGTCATCACTAACTATAACAGGTCCCCCATTTTCTTACTACAACGTTCCTGTCGTCAAGGCTGCCCTCTGAGCCCATTACTGTTTGTGATTGCGATGGAACCATTTGCCATCAGTATAAGAATTCATCCCTCTATCGCCCCATTGATCTTAGGTAAAGTAGATCACCGCATCTCACTATATGCGGATGACATAGTTTTGTTCCTATCTCACTCCGAAAATCCTTACCCCCTCTGCTAGAACTTATTAAAACATTTGGCGCATTTTCTGGCTACACCATAAACTGGGAGAAAAGTGAAATCATGCCTCTTGTTGGAGACTTGGACCCTGATTTTCTTTTCATATCACTGCAGACAAGATTAAATATCTAGGAATGGTTGTTCCCAAAAATCCTAATCTGCTTTATTAACTGAATTATTTGAACTTTTTAGAAAAACTGAAGAGCAACATTGAGACTTGGAGACTACTACTTCTGTCAATGATAGGTCGAGTTAACGCAATTAAAATGGTTGCACTCCCCAGGTTCCTTTACCTCTTCCAAAACCTGCCTACCTAAAGCATTCTTCGAGCAACTAGATTCAATTATCTTACCATTTGTCTGGGGATTTAAAGTTCACCGTATTTCTAAAAAGCATATAACTAAACCCAAATCTGTTGGGGGCCTCAGCTTGCCTGTTTTAAGGCACTACTACCGGGCTGCAAATGCTAGAGCACTAATGTATTGGCAAGACACATACCCAGGTAACATTACTGCTTCCACCCGACCATGGCTTGCCATTGAGCAGGATATTCCCAAAAGCTCTCTACCTGCTCTTCTCTTCTCATCAAACAAACCTCTCTCAACCATATCAGGTAATAACTTTATGGTAAAAAGCTCTTTAAGAATCTGGTATCAAATACTGAAATCATTTCACTTGCCTGAAACCTCTATTGCCACGCCTGTTCTCTATAATCATGCCTTTCCCCCCTCACTCACTGATACTGCTTTGAGATCTGCAAAAATGGAGCCATATTCATTGTAGCAGACTTATATGTCAATAACACTTTTGCCACCTTCATCCAGCTGAAGGAAAAGATCACTCTCCCGCCTACACACTTTTTTCGCTACCTCCAGATTAGAAATTACATCGGGACAAATTTACCACATTTTGAATCAATGCCAGCCCCCATTGAACTTTATACTCTCATGAATCAGCCCCCTGAAAATGTGTCTCTCGATTTGTTGACCTGACAGGATTTAACCCAACTCCCACACAGAATTTAAAGGAGGCGTGGGAAGGGGACCTGGGTGTGACAATTACTGATGAAAACTGCTTTTCTTATCTTAAAGACATTCACAAATGTTCTGTAAATTCTAGACACCAGCTAATTCAATTACAGATTGATTGTTACAGAACAGATATTGGTCAGATATCTCTGCCTGCCTCTCCAATGTTTATGACTCTGATATTGTACTAGACCCGTGTACTGCGGTTTTCGGCAGGACCAGTCATCTAAAAATGTTGCACCACCTACATCGTAAGACTGTTCAATATGGCATGATTATTGCCAAATGGAATATTTTAACATTGTGGAAAAGTGAGGATGTCCCCTCTTTTTAAGACCTGGCTAGCAGAGATATCCAACTTGCTACATATGGAGAAAATACGATACAATGTCTCTCTCAACTCTGTAACCTTTGACGAAATGTGGCAACCATTTTTGTCTTATCTATCAAGAATGCCTTAAAATGCTTGATTTCCACTTGGTGACTGTGTCAACTGATTTTCCTGTTTTTCAGAAGAGCAACCTTTCTTTCTTTTACTTTATTTCTTTTATTTGGACCGGTGTTTGTACATGTATATATAATGAATGCATACTTCGATACAATATTTTCTTTTTCATTTAGCTACTTAATTGTTAGTCTATTTTTATTGTTTTTTGCTTATCTATGGATGGGTTACTTTTCTGTGTTCTGCCGTGCTTTTTTCTTGTTTGTTAAACAGAAAAGCTATGAATAAAATATATATTTTTTTAAATCTCTGAGTATGTTTATATTTGAAGATGTGGTACAGAGTGAAGTGAGAAGTTCACTTATCTCTGGGATGAAAGCTGGGCTTGATCTGGGTGGCCGGTAAATGAGAAGAATAGTCACTGGGGAGGGGGGTTTGCATTTGAAAGCAAGGCATTCAAAGGAGGACAGTTCAGGCAGAGACAGAGGGGTGAGTATCAAGTCACAGCGGTGTATTACTGCTAAGCCACCACTGCGACCAGTGCGGCGGGCTTCTTCCAAATAATGATTGCCTGGAGGACAGGCTTCATTTAGTGCAAAATAGTCCTCTGTCTGTTGCCAGGTCTCAGTAAGACACATGAAGTAAACATTTTTGTCTAACATTTGATCATGTATAAGACTGGATTTATTTGTGAGAGACTGTGTGTTTAACAGTTCAATTTTGAGGCGTTTTCTGTCCCTCTTGGTGTGAACGGGTCTCGCAGGGATATGCCTCACAGTAGCAGGGAGCAAGGGGTATACAGTGGCCCGCTATCAGCAGGGAGGAGAATTTTCCGGTCGGCTAGCTAGAGGCAGTTCGCTAAGCCCTGTGGCATTACCGTGCCCAGCCGACGAGGGCAGTGGAGTGTTGTCAGGGAAGGAGCCAGTATTGGTACTGGTGTTGGTGGATGATGGCAAAAACGGCAGGACCCAGCAGGCAGTAGTAGAAGGTCTGGTGACAGATGTGCCCAGATTCATATTTCAAGTGTGTGAAGAAGGTTCCAGCAACAACAGGTCGAATACAAACATCCGTACAAATCCGTGCAAAAAACTAAAAAAAAAAGCTACAAAGTAGATATCGGACAATATGACTAGTTGCAAATTAGTTTTCTAGGGTGTAGAGAGAGACACAAAAGAAATAAATTGGATTTCAGAGGGAAAAGTGGCAACAGTCAGTACCAACAACATCAATTATCAATGCATTAGTGTAAACGACTGAAAGCCTTGCAATTACAAGACAGGAAGTTGTGTAGTATAAATGGTATAGTGATCTTACAGCTTTAAAAATCGTGTGTTGTGTAGTAGGGGAGCTGGGTTTTATTGGCCTGGTGACCCCCTGGGATCTGGGACACAGTGACCAATGGTAACTGGAGTTTGGAGCACATGGTGAAGAACCAGGAGAGTCCCGAGTTCCATTGCTTTCCTTTGTCTTTGGAGCATGTGGTCAGATCCCCCATTTAAGAGTCCCAACAGTGAGCTACTGGGATTATATGTAACTTCAGTATGAGCTCTTTAGGATAAGACGCAGCTTGATCATTAGGAGCTTTGTACCTAAGGAGCAGTATTTTGAATTCTATTCTGAATTTTGTATTGTATTCTGAATTACAATTACAACAGGGCAGCCAATGCAGAGATGTTAAAACTGGAGAGGAATATTATCTTTTTCTAGTCCGTCAGAACTGCAGCATTTTGGATCAAAGAAGTAACCAACGCATGAAATAGTTTTTCTTCATCATTTTGAAACGAGATGTTTCTAATTATAGAAGGTCTGGATTTGTTTTATGTTTTAGTCAAGGACGTATCCCATGTCATTTTTTTATTTTTTTTTTCCTTTTTGTTGTTTCCGAGGAGCACTAGCATAAAACAAAACAGCTGCTACATGATTTATAGTGTAGAGTTACCATTTTTTGATTCTCTGTGATTATTTTGAGTAGTTTTGATTGTCTCTCTGTGGTAATAACTCCAAGGTTCCTCATAGTAGAGCTTGAGGCCAATGTTATGCAATCCAAAGTAACTATATTGTCAGATCATTTCTCTGTGGTGTTTTGGTCCAACAATGACCAAATCTTTGTCTGAATTTAGAAGTAAAAAAATACAAGTCATCCAGGCCTTTATGTCTTTAAGACAATCCTGATGTTTGTCGACCAGATTAGTTTCATGAGGCTTCATAGTATTTATCTATGAAGCCACATGAAACTAATCTGAGTATCATCTGCCTAACAATGAAAATATATGTGGTTTACGACTATTAAACCAGACGCGCGCTATTTACAAATCTGTGGATACAGATTGCAAAGTGTGTGCACAGTTTACAAATCTGTGGGTATGGTTTACAAATTTTAGAGCAGAGATTACACATGCCTTTTTTTTCATCTCACCTGGCCCTGTGGGGCTCAGTAGGAAGGACATGAGTGAACTGTTGTGCCGACCGTGTTCTGTTTCCAAGGATGAAAAAGAAAATGCTGAGACTGGGTTCTTATTGTAATTACTGATACAACTGTTAAACAGCTTTTTGTTTATTTTAAGTGTAGAGGTTAGGTGTGAATGTGAATGGTTGTATGACTCTTAATGTTGGCGCTGTGATTTGCTGGCGACCTGTCTAGGGTGTACTCTGTCTCTTATCCAATGTCAGCTGGGATTAGCTCCTACACTAAAAAAATGCAGGTGACGAAAGACAATTCTAATAGCAACAGCCATTTGATGAGCTTTTTGTCTCCAGCTGAATTTTTTGTCCATCATCATTTCCTTACACAGAGATCCACTTTAAAATATAAGGATACCACTCAGGACAGGGTTTAAATTACAGGAGGACCAGGGACTTACCTGGAAAAGTAAGTAAATGTGGCTGCAGTTATTACTAGCACTTGTTGGTGAAAAATCACCCACATGAGTGCTCCTCAGGGGCGAGAGTAAAATCATTGACCAGAGCAGGTTATGTTAAAATCACTCCACTTTCCTTGAGAAATAAGCCCAACCTGAATAGGGCTAAAGACTGACCTGTATCTTTCTGCAAGGACCGCTTTCATCAACTTTGCATCATACAAGCAGCAATTTGCAACATGAGATAATTTCCCCTTTTTTGCATTTTCACCAACCTAAACAAACACCATAGAGTCCTGTGGCACCTTTGTTGACCCACGTCAAGAAGTGGTTCCATGGAGGAAGTTTCGAGAAGCTCTTTTGAGAAAAGCTAAGTGTGTTTCACCATCACCTGTTCTGTGGTTGTTTTTGTAACATCTACCTCCACCAATTTATTGACCGACAGTACTGCTCTGTGTACTTATGTGCTATCTTCCCTGCAAGGACCTAACCCTAACCCACTTTAAATCCCTAAAAGGGATCTATTGTATTCTATAAGGGTGTTCTGCACAACAGTCTTTGCAGGGTGTGAGCTATTATTCCCCGGCAGATTAATCCAGTATTCCAGCAAATTCCGCTTCTCTTATATGTAATGGCATCTCCCCCATTTCAACTTGCATAACAGCTAAGTGATGTTTTAAATGCTCCACTGCATATTCTTAGTCCTTGCGCCAGCTCCACATCCAGTTTATTGAGGTGGCCGCCTCCAGGTCAGCATTGATCAGACAACACTGAGAAAATTAATCACACCGACACTGTCTTCTGTGTTTTAAATAAGTCCTGTGATCGGCATACAGGAATGCTCCATGGTGGAGCACTGGGAGTACTACCTGTAAGAAGATGAAAAACAAACCAAAACACTTCAAATATATTTGGAAGCCGAGATTAGAGGGTTCATGCGCTCTGCTATTTGTCCTCCCTTCATCAGAGGTAAACCAAACTTAGCGTGTATATTCAAAAGATGGTGCGAGGGGTCTCCAGTGAGTTGGGTCATGATACATCATAGGCATCTTCAGTTATTAGCAAACATGCAATAGGCCATTAATCAATCACAAATCAAGATGGTGCCTCAATTTTTTTTTTATCAATACTTTCTCCCAGAGCATGCTCACCAAATTTTGTTCAATTCTGTTCTATGGTTGTTGAGATACACGTTTGTGGAATTTGTGGCGACCCCAGAAGTATGTTCCACTCCACAGTTACAGCATTGAGCTTTGTTCCTCTTGCACACCTTCCATGTTAATGCTCATTTCTACATCTTCCACGTGGTCTTTTGCCCTTGCACTCAGCCACTATGTGCACATAGTTTTGACATGAAGGCACCTCCGTATTGGGGGCATATAGGGCCTGACTTATAACTCATATATGAAATATATATTTTTAACCGTATAATGTCCTCATCTAACTTAAACATAACATCATATTTCCTGCCATTGTGAGTGTTTTTTAGGCATTTTGCCTCGGGGCAATATTGGCCAAAATGACTGGATCGGATATCGGAAGAAATAAGAAGTAAAATCTGATCCGATACATTACAGTAAACATACCAAATAAATGCCTATTTACATATCTATTAAGCCTTGAACGACATTCCGGCATCATATTTTTATGTTAATTTATTATTATTTAATTAACAGTGTACAGTTCAATTTGTTTTTTGCTTTTTTTGATAAAAAATTCTGCCAAAAGTTCTGTGAGAATAAAACAGCAGTTTTCCATAGCTCAGTCATGTTGTATGTCTTCCTTTAGGAGAGTTGATTTTTTGTTTCACAGTTTTCACACTATGTTAAGCAAAGTGCATCCTGAACAATGCATTATTATTATTTTATTTTACGAGTGGGGATAAAATTGTATCAGATTAGTATCCGATCAGTATCGGTAGATACTCAAGGTTGCAGTTGTATCATACTACATGTATACATATATATCCCTTTCTTCCCAGTGTGAACTTTACGTTTCCTTTACTATTAATGTTCTATACAGAATTTCAACCTTCATCTTTACTTACCTTGATATTTAGATATGTATCTCAAAACACTTCTTAAATGCTCAATTTAAATATCTGATGCATTCATGGAAAAAAATGTATTCAACATAGCAAATTAAGGAAAAGATTTTCCAAGTGGTATATGAACTTACATGCAATATGGACATGAAAAACTCTCTATTCTTGTTTTACTTGACTTAAGTGCTGCCTTTGATACCATATATCATTCAATTCTTTTAGATAGGCTACACAATATGATTGGACACTCTGGTACTGTTTTTAACTGGTTCAAATCTTTTCTCACTAATATCAATTTTATTGTAAGCCAGGGGTGTCTTTTTTCACTGTGGGCCATATACAGAAAAATATATTGAGGGCTGGGCCACTCACTAGAGGTGAGGCAATATACCTCACCTCCAGTGTATTTAAGTTAGCAAAATCAATCAAATGTAGGTAAATTATGCTTGTTAATTCAATATGCTTTTTAAAAAAAACAGCCTACTTCGCAGCTTTCCATTAATGGGTTTTTCGTTTATTTTGTTACAAAAAGGGTTGGTAGCTCATTCTCAAAACAGCAGCCTCTGATTGCTTCTTAGTCAGGATGGTGATCCCCCTTCACTGGTATAAGGGGGGAAAAATAAGGAGAAAAGGGGATGGATATATTTCAAGCTTGTTATGCAAATATGTTATTGGGCTTCTTAACATATCAACTAACTTTTGTTAGAAAATGTTATCAACTTTAATGATTGAATTTATTAAGTAGTTGGGCTTATTAACACATGAATACTGTGATATATTTTGAACTCGCCTATAATGGGACAACAGTGTTGCACTCAGTGGGAGCAGTGGTGCTGCGCTTTGGACTAAAGGATGGCTGGCAGGTCAGGAGTAAGTTTGGTCGTTGAGATGCGAAGGACATCAGAGAGATGGCTGTTGGTCATTTAAGTTCTCAGTCTGCTTTTGTTCAGATTTAACAGAGAAAATGTTTGCTCACATATGTATTGTTACGGCCGGCGCCGACCTCTGCCCCCATTTTGTATGCATAACCTTTTTGGCCTGTTTAGCAGGGTGCCCCTCCCACTTCTGGCCGGCGGCACCTGAAGAAGTCCACCAATCACCAAGGAGCAATTTGTGGAGGAGGCTACAAATCTCCCCAGAGCTTGTCAGTCGGGGCGGCTGTGATTTCACTTGACCAGCACGCCACTGTGTCTCTCGATTTTGTGAAACGAAGCATGTGAAACTTGTCTGAGGACTGGGCCAGGTTTTAGTTAACTATAGATCAGACCACTCACACCTTCAGAATCCCTTTGTTGTCCTTCATTAGGTGCAGGAGTGCTGCTCTTGACTGTTCTGTTTGATAGTAATTAAGGGGTTTTAGTTTCATTTTCATTTTCTATTAGTGGTAACAGGGACTCACTGTTATGAGTCCTCCTTTTGTTGAAGTTGTTTGTGTGATTTGAGCAGCACTCACAGGCCCATTTTCAGTTCCAGTTTGTCTCTTTTGTTCTGGTTTTGATAACAATCCCGATTTCGTACAAATAAATAACTAATTTACCGAATACACCTGGTTTTATGTTGCTTCCCTTTTCCCTACCGAGCCGGGTCGTAACATGTATGTTGAGCCGAACAGATTCATCATTCTTTCTGCGTGGCGTCTCATTAGAGGAAGCTTGGCCTTTTCCAAGCTCCAGTATAAATCAGGCAGGGGGAGAAGCTAATGTTGATTCTTCAGACAATCTTCACACTGCATTTCAATCAGTTCCAATTGCAGACTCTCTTCCACTTCTTCTGCAGCCATCAGGAAGATAGTCACATCTTGATTTATTTTACAATGGCAGAAAAATCTTGGAATTCTGTCATGAGAGATGTGATCACAGACCCTGTTTAGGAGAAAGCTTGGCAACTTTGATTTCGGACAGCATGGGGAAGTGCGCAAAATTTAAGTTGCGTAGTTGTCTCATACAGACGGAGATTCACACAAAATGCTTTCATGTGCGCATAAAGTTGTGGTACAAGCTGGTATTTGCCTTGTAGGCTCTTGTTCCGAGTTTTAAGATGATCAGTAAGATCAACTAAAAAAGCCAGGTTTGCCAACCATAGAGGGTCACTCAGCTCATGAAGAGGTCGGTCCTTCTCTTTTTAAAAAATGATTTCTGATCTAAGGGAATAAAGCCGCTGCAGCACGGAGCCGCGACTTAGTCAGCACACATCAGAATGGTAGAGTACATCCCCATATTCAGCATCGACATCAGATAGGAAAGCTTGAAATTGTCTGTGGTAGAGCCAACGTGCTCGAATTATGTTGACAGTATTCACAACAGTGTTCATCACGTCGCCAAGCTGGACTGTCTTGGCACAGAGGGCTTGTTGGTGGATGATACAGTGCATTTTAACAGCTTCACCTCTCTCCTGCACCTTGGCGCACACCAAAGATGCCATTCCTTTGCGCTCACCTGTCATTTATGGAGCCCCATCCGTTTTTAACTCCACACAGCTTGTCCCATTAAAGTCCCATCTAGTCAATTGCATCTGATATAGATATAATGTAATTTAAATATGTGGCCTTAAAATTGTCTAGAACATGAGTGAATAAACTGTTGGTTTTACAAAACAGCCTTGACATATTGATGCCAATGCTCAAATCGTCAAATTAGTTGTTTTTGCAACCTGCTGCTTTGATACAGGACATTAAAATGCTGATATATTAGTCAATAGTTGGCAATAAACCTGCTTATTGTATGTTCTAGGGGAAACACCAATTGAGACTTACACAAAATACTTCCAATACAAATAAATGTGACCACCTGCTTTGTGTTTATAGTCATTACATTTTATTTATTGAATATGCCACTTGACAATGATTACACTGAAGTGGGTCTTTTCTGGCTGATCCAGACTTCACCTCGGGTAGTGGCACTCCACTCCAATGACAACCCTCTGGCTCCTTATTATACCACTTAACACTTTGGGGTTGTAGACCAGTGTAAATGCATAAATAAAGGCATTGTCTGTCATCTAAGGAAAAAGAAAAAAACATTTCATTACTCAACTTCAAAAATGACATGAATGAATTCAATGAATAAAAACCTCATACCACAAGTTTGCTGTCACAGCCATGCAGCTCTGATTCAAAGACAAGCACATGAGACAACTTGTCAACATCAGTGGCTGAACAACCACCGAGCATGGTGTCCTCTGGCTTTATCAACTTGCCGAGTCCAAGCAGGTCTTGACTCACTTCCACCTGGACTCTACTTTCCCCACACCTCACGGCAACACGCTTGCTCGTCACCCGTTGCGGCCATTCAAACTTAGGAGGAGGCCTGATCACTGGATCCACCGGATCTGCTGGAAAACTCCAGGAGAGTGCGTTTACTGTTGGCTGAAGCTGCTCTACCTGGAGTCTGCCAGCTTCTTGAACAAACGCCCCCGAGTGCCCCCTCTCAGGTTTTACTGCTGCTGCGGGCTTCTGCGCCTCAACCCCCCAGTAGATTGGCTCACTCATACTGAGGAATCGAGCATCACTAAGCCTCACACAGACCAGCACAAAGCCAAACACAATAAGCTGGCTGGAGCCCATTGCTGCAAACAACCAGACACATATCTATGCAGCTCTCTTAAGCATGATCATTGAGCCAGACAAAGAAGGTGACTCCTCCCTCAGCCCGATTAGCTGAATCCCTCTCCACATGTGTGGATCTCACAGCTGCTCGTCCTTCACTAATGGTCAGTGTATCGCAGCATTGCACATTCAGCTGAGTGATTCTCAGCCATCCAGGAGTGATCTACAGGAGAATCTACAGGAGTGATCTGTAGGAGTATCTCCAGGAGTAATCTACAGGAGTGATCTACAGGAGTGATCTGTAGGAGTATCTCCAGGAGTAATCTACATGACTGATCTACAGGAGTGATCTACAGGAGTAATCTGAAAGATTGATCTACAGGAGAATCTACAGGAGTGATCTGTAGGAGTATCTCCAGGAGTAATCTACAGGAGTGATCTACAGGAGTGATCTGTAGGAGTATCTCCAGGAGTATCTCCAGGAGTGATCTACAGGAGTGATCTACAAGAGTGATCTACAGGAGTGATCTGTAGGAGTATCTCCAGGAGTAATCTACAGGACTGATCTACAGGAGTGATCTACAGGAGTAATCTGAAGGATTGATCTACAGGTGAATCTACAGGAGTGAACTGTAGGAGTATCTCCAGGAGTAATCTACAGGAGTGATCTACAGGAGTATCTCCAGGAGTAATCTACAGGACTGATCTACAGGAGTGATCTACAGGAGTGATCTACAGTAGTGATCTACAGGACTGATCTACAGGAGTAATCTGAAGGAGTGATCTACAGGAGTGATCTACAGGAGTATCTCCAGGAGTAATCTACAGGACTGATCTACAGGAGTGATCTACAGGACTGATCTACAGGAGTGATCTACAGGAGTAATCTGAAGGAGTGATCGACAGGACTATCTACAGAAGTAATCTAAAGGAGCGATCTACAGGAGTGATCTACAGGCGCTCCACACAGTGAAGTCAGATGAGAAATATATATCTAGAGTGATTGAGTGGAAATTGAACAAGCATATACTATACTGTTTAATGCACATTGATGCAAACATTTATTCAGTAAATTCTAATAATAAATAAATAAATAATATTACAAAATATCTGTGTTGCTATAGTCATATCAATGAAAATTTCATGAAGAAGATATTTTTCCCCTCAAAGTAACATAAGGCGTTTAAGTCTAATTGGTTTAGTATGCAGTGATGACAAATAAAAACATACCTAAATTTGCATTTTTTATTCCGGTACAGCTTAATATCAACAAATTCTCTTGTAATAGATTTATGTGCTGTGGCTCTCCGGTTCTCTCTCTCTCTATCTCTGTGTCAGCAGAAACCAAATAGTTTTCAGTGACTCATAATTACAGAGTGAGACAAATGGATGCGGTTTAGAGAGGTATAGAACATGGCAGGAGAGATGATGAGGGGTAAACTAAACAAATGTAGGTCTTACAATGATCTACTGATGGATGTTGGTTCTTAGGAATGTCTGTTGTTGATGTCAGTGTGGAGCTCTTGTTTTTTAGGGCCCCGGAGGTGCAAGGCCCTATTGTTTCTGTAAGGATTATTATTAGGGCCCGAGCACCTGGAGGCTGGCAAAGGTCCTCTTGTATTTGCTCTGTTTATTGGGGCCCGAGCGCCGACCAGCAGAAGGCTGGCAAAGGCCTTCTTGTTTCTTTGTATTCTGCTTTTTATAATTTTTTACTGTTGCAACATGCATGAAAAGTCCCCAAAATTTACCCTGAAACTGGATGATCTGGAAACCAGACATCAAAGATCAAATCTGAGGCTAATTGGTCTACCCAAAGGAGCCAAAGGTG
Organism: Scophthalmus maximus; assembly: GCF_022379125.1. Lineage (NCBI taxonomy): Eukaryota > Metazoa > Chordata > Actinopteri > Pleuronectiformes > Scophthalmidae > Scophthalmus > Scophthalmus maximus. The sequence goes on from NC_061525.1 coordinate 760,384, forward strand.
GAGCCTCTATGTCGTTCCTTCAAACCTGCTGCTAGAAGTTTTGGGTCCAGACACTTTTCAAAGCCCGCTCATCATAGAATGAGCACACAGATTACCAGGTCGGCAGGTTCCGAACTGGCCCCCCTGCGCCATCATCATGAAGTTTCTCAATTATCAAGACAAGGTGAAGGTGATGAAAACAACTCGACGAATCACATACAACTTACATACATACATAAAGTCTCTTATTTACCGACCCCCACACATCCGTCTACCCTGAACCCACAGCTCTTGCAAGAAATTAGTAGTAGCAATAGTAATAAAAATAATAATAATAAATATAATAATAATACAATTATATAATAAAATAATTTTAAGAAATGTAATAATACTCATAGAATGAAGTTCAGAATTATAACAGATATATTAACAAGTAAATGCTTTACAAAATGAAAAGCACAAGAAGACCATACAACAAGGCAGCAACATGATGTTTAGAGAAAGGAAAATAGTAAGTTCTTGAAGATGTGTAGTGAGTTAATAGTTCTAATGTTAGCTGGGAGATTGTTCCAGTCAGAAGGTGCTTTGTATTTAAAGGCACATCTGCCAGTTTCTTTATCGGTTCTAGGAATAGTAAAATAGGGTTGTTGAGAATGTCTAAGAGGGTAAACGGATAAATATGGGGTTAGATATTGTTTTAGATAGGAGGGATAGTTCAAATTGATACATTTAAAGATACATAGGACCCAGTTGTAGTGTCTTCGAGTTTTTGGGTATAACCAGTTCAAAGATTCGTGATGAGTTTGATACGGACACCTTAGGATGAATCTGCAGAGACTGTTGTAAATAATAGTGTTGCTACCAGGGTCGGAGCATAAGTCTGTATTAACAGTAGGACACTTTCTCTGCTCCTTATAAAGGATCAGTGTCTATAACCAAGTCTTTTTTTTTCTGGGAGGGAGGGATAACTTCACAGTTGGGTAGTTTGGGGTTTGTTTATAGGTATTCAATGTTTTTAAGCTTTTTCAAACTAAAACCAGTAATGACCAGACTAAAACAGTATCACTCAAAAACCATCTTTATACAAGAAACACACTTACTCTCAAGTGAAACTCCTTGATTAAGGAAAAGATGGCCAGGTCAAGTAATAGCATGTTCTTTTTCATCACATGCCAGAGGCGTTGCCGTGCTTGTGCATAAATCCATTCCCCTTCACATACAAAAAACTGTGTTGGATCCTGCAGGCAGATTCATCATTATACAAGGTTCATTACTGAACCGAGATTTAATTCTAGTTAATTTGTATGGACCCAACAATGATGACCCGAACTTTCATAATAATCTGTTCCTATCAATCTCTTCACTGCACGGTGACATAATAATAGGTGGTGATTTCAACTGCGCCCTAGATCCGAAACTTGACTGATCTTCAGGTTCAGATATTTCTCATCCAAGAAGCAGGAACATTATACATCAGATTATGCTTGATTTAAATTTAAAAGATATTTGGAGATTTAAAAACCCCATAAAAAAATGTCACTCTACTAGCCATAATACCAACAGTCGTATAGACTATTATGTTATTTTCAGTACAATTGTTCTTGTTAAAGAATGTATGTATAAGAGTTTCCTAATATCTGACCATGCTTTTATTTTGCTCAAGTACTCTGCTGCCGCTGAGGGAACACTTTCTGGCGTCTAAAGCCACGTTGGTTACAAAACCCTTCTGAAATATGTCAGGTCAAATATAGACGACTACTTCCTGCTCAATACTACTGAAACGTCTGCGACAGTAAGATGGGAGGCCTTTAAAGCCTACATTCAAGGTCAAATGATGGGTTACACTAAAAAGAAATCACATAAACGATGTTTACACATGCTAGAGCTTGAAAGGGATGAAAAGGAGCTTGAATTGGAAATAAATACAAATAATAGCAGTGAGGCACAAAGAAAACTAATGATTTTAAAAGCAAAATATAATATGCTATCCACTAATAAAGCCTCAGCAAGATTAATCAGACGGAAGCAGGCTTACTATGATCAGGGAGAGAAGGCAGGAAAACTCCTAGCATGGCACATTGCAAAATGAGAGAACAATCAATGAGATCACAGATACTAATGGAGATCAATTAATAAATGGTCATTGTTACCAATTTCCATGATAGGCCACATAAATATTCTCAGGATGAATGTTCTCCGAAAATTCCTTTCTTTCTTCTAGTCGATTCCTCTTAGTCCTCCTACTCAGTTGTTTGCCAAAATGAAAAGCATGTTTTGTAAGTTTATCTGGAATAATAGAAGGGCTAAGCTTCACTTATTTTTGCTTTATCTCCCCTATGAAAATGGAGGTCTGAAACTTCCAAACCTTCAATGATATAATTGGGCAGCCCAATTCTCTACTGCCTCCTGCTGGTTTTCACTAGGAACACCATTGTCCTGGGTAAGCACTGAAAGAAAGATTACATCTCCTTTACATCTCAGTTCTTACTTGTACTCAGCTAAACTAAAGGAACTCAAGAAATGTATTCAGAATCCCTTCGTTAAAAATACAATTCAGGTATGGTTTGAGGTACCTAAACATCATTATCACAATTCTCTCCGATCTGGGGAAACCGTCACTTCTCACTGGGTAAGACCCATATGGGCTTTAAAATCTGGGCTGATAAAGGCATATGTAAGGTTGCTGACCTATTCAATAAAAATGTTCTCATGTCTTTTGAAGATTTGCGACAGAAATATGACATTCAGTCCAAGCATTTCTTTAAATATCTACAGATCAAAAGTTTCATATTCAAGACGGAAAAATCATTATCCTTACCTATTCTTACCTCTGTGGAGGAAATAACAGTAAAACACGACTCCAAGAGAGGCCTGATTTCTCGCAGAAGATCTGCCTAAAAGCATAAAAATATAAACACCCATTTTAACAACAAAAAGGTGCTCTACTTCATTGCCTATGGGACTGCCCGAGTATACAGACTTCCTGGTTAGAAGTTTTGAATATCCTTTCATACGTCACAGGTGTGAAATTATCATTATGCCGCAAGATATGTATCCCTTAAGCAAGTAAGAAAATGAGTGAATACTGCTTGTTACAAGCAGAACACACCATAGCCACATTTTGGAGATCTGTTACCAAACCAAGTTTACAAATGTATTGTTTCACATGACATTTATTCATTTTTCTTTAATTGTATGTTTATTCTTAATTTCCGAAACATGCTCATACATACTTTAGTTCACGAAGTGGAACTCATTGTAATGTCATAGAACTTTATAGGAAGATGCCTTAACAATAACCTGACTTGTTCTGTTTGTTTGTTTGTTTTTGTCGTAACCCTTGTAATAAGTGGAAAATATAATCATTTGTTTAAAAGTCTCCTGATGCTCTTAAAGGAGCTCCTCCCCTTAATAAAGCCTGTTTGACCAGGTTTAATTAGTAATGATATTACTGATTCGAGCCTCAAGGTCAAAACCTAAGCCAGGATCTTTGCATCTACATTGTTGAGTGAGATGGGTCTTTAAGACTCTGGATCTTCAGGGTCATTGTTTTTTTTCAAAATCAGACTGATGCTAGCCAATGACATTGTTTCCGGCAAATGGGGCAGTGTTGAAACTGTAGTTATAGGTTTTGACCAGGTCTTATTTTTGAAAGCTTTAAACTATTCAGTTGGGAACCCATCTGGGCACAGGGACTTTCCACTGCGCATAGGCCTATTGCCTCTAATATTTAATTCTCCTGAATTGGCCTCCCCAGGGTTGTTTGATGTTCCTTTGTTAATAATGGTGATTCAATTCTTGAAAATAACTTGTCAAGTTCCTCTTGAGTACTATTGTTACCAGATTTATATAACGATTTGTAAAATGATACAAAGACTGAACTAATGTTTTTGTGGTCAAAGTGTCTTTTCCCACTCAGATCTCGATCCTTGCTATGGTATAATTTAGTTTCCTGTTTAGTAGGCCTGCTAGGTATTTACTAGGTTTGTTCCCGCATTCATACAGTCGCTGCTTTTGATAACATAATGACCTGAAAGCCATCTCATTCAGAATCGAGTTTAGTGCTGCTTTAATAGTCTGAACTTTAATGAGGTTTGTTTTAGTTGGGTTGTATTTATGAACATACTCCACCTTTTATAAATCTGTTTCCAATTCGCTTTGCTTAAGTAGCAATGTTTTCTTTCTGTGTGACATATATGATATAGTGAATTCTCTGAGGTAAGCCTTTGTAGATTCCCAGAGAAATTCAGGTCAGGGTTAGGGTTTCACGGTTGTCTTTCATATCAAAAAAAATAAAGATCTATTTCTGCCTACATCTTTTTCCTAAATTCCTTATCATTTCGTAAGTATGACGGAAATTGCCATCTCTGTATACCAAGTGTAGCTTCACTTATCATCATTTCCAGATGATATGGATAGATCCTATACTACATGTCATACTACCATGATTTGCTGTGGCAAGAAGTAGTCAATTCAAGAATAGGAATTGTGTGGATTGGAATAGAACGTGAAGTCCCTTGCTGATGGATTCAAAATTCTCCAGACATCCATCATTGAGATGTCTAACATTTTAGTCAGCAGAGCACCTGTATCTGTTTTTCTTTTTGTATCTGTAGGGGTTCATTCTAGTTTATTGTTTAAACAACAGTTGAAGTCACCCCCCAACACTGTAAAAAAGACATATATATTCCTCCAAGACTGCTGCTATCCCAGTCCAGAATGAAGAAGACAGAGGATTAGGGACATATGTGTATCATAGTGACATGTACACCATATATTGTGCTATGGAGAAGGACATATCTGCCCTCGGGCAATAGTTTCCCCTATTGTGGTGGGATATAAAAGACCCCCAAAAAACCACCTAACAATGAGAAAACACTTACATTCACATATAAATGAACCTAGCTATAGGGCACATGTGAGCCCTGTTGATCTCCAACATCTTTCTTGCCATTAACATAAAAAAAACTTGAACAAGCATTGAACATAAATCCCCAGACTTGTCTTTCTGCATCTCTTTCACATACCTCTCTGCTTCTGCTGGGTTTTTGAACAGCTGGACCTTGCTGTCATGTGTGATGCGCAGCGCTGCGGGGAAAAGCGTCCTGTAGGGAATCTCCAGTGCTTGGAATGACGTTTTTGCCTTCAGAAACTCAAATTTTTCATGGAGGACCGAGAGAAATCCTCAAAGAGGTGTATGTGGTTGCCAGAGACAGTGATTTCCCCCATTTTACATGCGCTTTGCATGATCATCTGTTTATCTGTGTAGTTGTGAACACGGATATACACGATCCTCTGTCTCGTTGACTCCGTCCACAGCTATGCAGGGCTACGATGGCATCTGTCCATGTTGATCAGCCCGTTTCTCACCATGAGGGGAAGGGTTTTCGGTAACCACGTTTCAAAGAAGTCTATGGTGTTGCCGTGCCACGGCGTGTTCATGTTTAGTTCGCAGCTGAGATACCGTGTCCTCTGTGTCGGAAATTCTTTGTTCTGCGTCCTCCACCCTTCTTTAGACAATGTTGTATACTAAGTAGCGATGATGTGAAGATGTATTGAAGAGAAGTCCGCCGACACCGTCTTGATTGTATATAAAGGTTTATTACAAAAAGACCAGCATCGATTACAAGCACTGCAGAACTTGGAGAGTGTCCGGCCAAAATGACAACCCTCCCGACTCTTCTTGGGGGTTACATTTATAGGTCCATCGTTGGCTTGAGTAGGAACATCTGGTTTGAATTAAGAAAGGCTATGAAGAGATGCAGAACTCAAAGGGGTCAAAAGTTGAGGTGAGGGGTCCACAGGAAGCCCCTGATTTGGCCCTCCGGTAGATAATGTGATAATGATAATAATAAGATAATGTGAACTACTCACAGTGCATCTATTGACAAAAAGACACTACAACAACTTTAACATTTTCGCACACCGAGCTCACTGATTTGGCAATCTGGTCGAATTTAATATCCAAGCTGGTGCTGAGCTTAGCAAATACTCCTTCTCTAATCTTGCTTACCAGGCTGCCTATTTCATCACCCTCCGCCATTTTGTTAGGTGCGCCGGTCTCTGAACTTGACGGATTTCGAGTTGAGTTTTAGGTCACAAGCCCTTTCTACTGTCAGGTGTTTTTGCCCAAAGTTCACGCAGTGACATTACCCTTGTGGTTGACCTGTTTTAGAAGTGTAAAACTATCCCTGAATTGTTCCAAAAAGTATTCAGCTCCAGTCAGACGCTCCTTCTCACTCCACATCACGTGGCCCTTCATGAAGGGGTCGTATTTTAACGAATTCCTCCTAGGTGGTTAATAGATCCATCTCCAACTTGGTTCAACATATAGAAAAGACCTTACGGATTAAACGATACCCAAGGTTTTAATCAAAGTCTAAAGGCGTGGCTGTGGCAAAGCCTGATTCAACATGACACAGGAAATTGTGTTTTAAGGGGTTAGGGATGCTTCAACAGGCACGAAACTTGCCATACGTAACTAAAGTTGGTAGGCACTTTTATCATGCCAGGACCTACCAAAAAGCCTATGGATGCCATTTCCTCCACCCCAACAGGAAGTCTGACATTTTGAATTTTAAATGCAAAGTTGGTGCATTTGGGGTACTTTTCTAACATCATACTTTAACTACGTCCTCCTCGCGAAGCCCTTTTGATTTTGAGAGTGTAATAATTTTTATATAGAAAATATAGATAACTCAGCATTTAATTATCATGCTCTGCCCAATTCCCATCTGTACTAATCCACAAACTCCCCTTGACGTGAGCAGAGAGAATCAGTGAGTCATGAGAGTTTCATGTTGTCACAGAACAAACACTTTCCTCTTCCTGCACCGAGAGAATGAGAGAGAGAGAGCCGGTGGTCAAGGGAGCTACAGACTGGATGTAGAGAGGAGCGGAATCAGTGAGGACAAATAATTGAATCAGAGAAATTACATTTTTGTTTTAAATCTGATTCATGGTAGTTATGTCGAAAAGCAGAAACAAACCGAGCACATCTCTGCTCAAGATAGGAATTTTATGTTTGCAATGCAAAGAATTGTTAAAAGGTGGATTAGGATTATTTTCCTAGTTTTACAGGGTTCTCTTTTTTTATTAAATTATATAAATTTTGTGTATTAAATTTTACAGAGACATACAATTAATCTGTTACAATTACAATGGGCAAGACACTTAACCCTATAGAGTCCATTTACAAATGACATTCAGATTAATGCATAGTTTTACAGGGTTCTCTCTAGTGCCACATAGTGGACACTGGAAGGGATATCTGCGACACACCCCAATGTGCATGTATGTGCGAGGGCCCGATCATCGCTACTTGCAGCTTTTATTATATATATATTTTTTAGCTGCGACGGGCCATTTTTGAGGCTGTTCCGATAGGCAAAAACTCATTGAATTTGGTACACATCAAAAATTGCTCCCACTACTCAGGCATGAAGTCTTGGTGCTGGGTGTGGCCCAGGGAATCCATAGGGGACTTGGGATGGTTTGTGTCTTATGAAACTTGGCAGACATATTTAGGGCGGCAAATTCTGACGTCTGAAATGGCTCTTTGGTCTAATTGTGTCAAAATGGCTCGATAGCGCCCCCTACAACATTTCAAAGTCAAGGCCCCCAGCTTTAAATTTGAAGTAGATGGCCGAAATCTGGTAGGCACATGTATCATGTCAGGACCTAAAAAGCCTCTGGCAGCCATTACCTCCGACTAAAAAGAATTTGGCAATTTTTAATTTAGTGTGGCTAATTGAAGGGGTCGTACTTTAACGAATTACTCCTAGGAGTTTAATCAGGTCCACTTAAAACTTGGACAACATATAGAAAAGACCTTAAAACTTAACCAAATGAAACGATACTCACACTTATTACAAACGATGAGTAGCTCAATCTGAGATGGGGTTGGGTAATCCAAAACGGCTACATAACGCCCCCTAGAATTTTTCAAAAATCAAGCCCCTCCTCACTTTTTTACCTTCCTGTATGAAATTTCAGGGGCACGTGTATCATTTCAAGCCTGAAAAAAAGTATCCTGTTGCCATGACCTAAACCCAACAGGAAGTCGACAAATTTTGAATTAAGTTTGCAAATGTAGGCTCAAAACATGCTTCAGTGACTGTTCCACCTTTTGTCAATGCGTGGAGCCGGAAAAGTGCCTGATGGGAGAAGGCAGCCATCGGACGAACTCAACTCAAAAATACATCAAAATTCAGAGCAACATGCCAGACCAAAATTCCAGTAACAAGGCCGTCGATGTAGCACGCCCCGACGTGCGTGTATGTGCAAGGGCCCGATCATCGCTCCTACCAGCTTTAATTTATATTTGGAGTTTGACTGGATCACCATTCTTTTCATTTTTGCTATCTGAGGAACCCATGCAATAATAATGTGATTGTAAACAATATTTATATTATAATGAATATACAACCCACTTGTTTTTTCATTTCCATCATGCAAATCTTAAAATTCTGGTACATTTCTGAAATTTAAATTTTTTCGATGAGAAAATTAATTAATCAGTTGTTGCCCAAAGTGGTTGAACTCGCATTATCACAGTTCGTATTTAACTATTCTCAATAGCAATCAGTATCCAGTACTTATTTTGAACAATTTCAGTCAATTTCAGTCTATCCCAATCAGTTGCATCAGTTATATTACACTCTAAAATGTAACAAGAATCTTATTTCATCTGAGGTTCCAAAAACATATTCACAATTCATTCCTTTTATTCACTCAAATTTTCTGAATAGTAAATGATCACATTTCAGATTCTTAACCTCTTGGATAGCAGCAGTGAATGAGTCGGATAACAGGTCCTCACGTCTTAACCCATCTAAATGGGGAGGTTAAGGCGAGGGTAGGTCACACATCAGGGTGTGCATGATCCATCTTTAACTCAGAGTCCAGAACACTGGAATAATTCAGAGTCCAGAACCCCTCATGTGACTGATCCTGCCGGCAATGCCAAAGTTTGAGGGGAAAATCTAAAATTAAGATTGCAAAACATGTTGTCTTTGTGATTTTACTAAAGCCTTTGCAAAGGGACCCCCAGTCTGTCAGAGCATTTCAGAAGGAAGACAAAACAATCACAGTTATCTACGCAGTTGAAGGACAACGTGGTTGGAAGAGTCACCACTTAGAATTTGTTTAGTGCGGAAAATAAATGTCCAGGTTTAAATTATGTATAAAAACATACTGAATATAATTATGTTGCAACTGAGATGGCTGCAACAGGAAGCAGACACATCAACCTAACTCCAATCTACAAGTTTCTGGACGGTGGGAGGAAGCTGAAGTATCCGGAGACAACCCACACAGACACAGGGAGAACATGCAAACTCACACAGAAAGGCTTAGACGGCCCAAACTGGATTCAAACCAAGAACCTTCTTGCTTTGAGGCAACAGTTGTAACCACTACCACCGCACTGCCCTTCTGAAGAAATCAGATTTTTTCTTTCATTCAAAACACAGAAGAACCCTGATGTTTTAAATTTAAAAAAAAACTTTCAACATATTTAACCTTCATAAAGAAAAATCAGTTTTGGGTTTTACTTTTTGGTGTTGTTTATAAAAGTGGGTGAGTGTCAAAGACAGATTCAAATATCGTGGAGAGCAAAACATTTTATTACTAACACTGGAATAATTCAATTTGTATATTATTATACAGAAACTAACTGCTTTACAAAAACAAAATGATACAATATCACATGTATGTACAGTGTAGTAAATATACCATCTCAAATTGTACACAAAGTATTTACAATTGTCACACTTACTGCAATAAAAACTAAATTCAGACTAATACTCTGCAGACATTAGATTTTGCATAACATCAAATTAAACATGCCACACTTTGAGATTTTTCATCTTAACCTATGACTGATTTTAAATTAGTGCAAGTCAGTCACTTCTTTAAGAGGTTATGGATACACAATCCTTTATATTTCCATTCACTCACTAGTCAAAACAGAACCTGGAGACAACTGATAACATGGTGGTCAAATAAAATCTTGCCTTCAGATTTTCTGGCTGCAATTTGCTAAAGGTACACAAGCTGATTGTGTTATTCAGGCTTTAAGTACACATATTCAAAGGAAATAAAGGAGTGTAGCTTTAAGAACAGACAATGAAAGTGTCAGTTTTAAAAGCTACACTAGAATAACTTTGAAGATGTCATAACTGCTGAAAACATTGTGTTAACCTGACATTAAATAGAACCTTGACACATTTCATGTATTTGTTCAATCGTGTCAGTAGCTGAAGTCTTCGGTAAGCTTCAAACAAAGTGCTTTTTGGACTGTTAAACAATGTCTGACCTTTATGATAGCTTCAATTTTTTCCAACTTTTCCTTGACAATCAGACACATATAGGGCCACGTTTCAACTGTTCAAGTGTCCAACTGAGCTACACCACCAAGACTTTTCAGGACAAAATTGAAAAGTAAGTGCTATTTTCCATAATTGTCAAATTCACCTCTGTGCCGGGATGCTTTTTAGTTAATACATTACACAGTCTAGATCAAAGCAGATGAACTGGAGTGGCAATCATCCTTTTTTCTGAAGCCATGTTCTGATTTTTCACCATTGGAAAAAAAAACATTTTGTGGTTGGTTTCTGATTCACAAAATAAGAGCAAATCTTTTTATGACAACTTATTAGAGATGGAGGCCAACAAGAAAAGTTTGGTTGCTGATGGATCCATTCATCAGGCTACAATCCACTTCCACAGCCTTCAGTGGACCAGGGAATTTATTTAAATGTATCCATTCTTTTGCCGTTCTTCAGGGCTGAACAATAAATTTGTTTCTGAGGCTGATGAATGGCATTCATCTAGTGACCATGTGTTGGCTGAATGAACTCCATGGACAGAGGGAAAATAATGCAAACTATTTTACAAGGAAAACTTAATCAGTTGTGAAGTGATTCACATATGTATTCATAGTGAACATGAGCACTCAAGAAATATGGAGATGTTGCTCAGACAAAAATAAAATAGGAGTTGAACAATACTTGACTCTTGTCATGAATAGATAAGGCAGGATAGAAGCGTTTTGACAAACCAACCGTAGCTGAGGTGTGGACGGAGGGTCCGAGTGGAACATTGATCAGCGTAGTCTAATTGTGCACCTGCTCAACTAAACAACCCAATAAATTGAAAACAATTTAGCAGCTGTTTGTCTGCAAGTTTAAACATTTAGACCAGTTTACAATAAACCATGGTGTTTTTAATCTGTCAGTAGGTCACGCCACTCTCTAGGCAGCCATTAGTTCCCAGTTATTTCAGTTCATCTAAATCAACCTGCAGGCAGGTGTCATCCATCGCAATGACCATCATGTCAAAGAGGCATCATTGTGTTGTGCTAATGCAAACTCGACTCTGCCTTAAATCCACGAAGTCGTGTTTTGATTCCGCCATTTGTTGTTAAATATTATAAGTCCACAGATTATTTTACAGTGGAAAAATAAAATGCTCCCTGGTGGACAAATTCTGAGATGACACTTTCTAAAAGACCTAAAACATCATTTTTTTCAACTGAAATGTCATTGGTTTCAGTCATGACAATGTATTGGGTTCTGTTGAAGATTGTTTGTGTACAGTAGAAGCACATGCAGTTCTGAGAAAACACAGACGGCACGGACCTCTCTGATTGCTCTTGTATAAAACACGAGATAGCCAATTGCTGACTGTAATTTTGGAAACAAATTCAACTAAATCATCTGAAATACTATGGAGAACAGTCTGCAATTATGTGTAGCTGATGTGATGTGTAGCTGATGTGCCTGAAACATGTTTTTGAAAGTCGACTACCGGTTCCCCTGCAGTACCTGATGTGCTGAGGGAACAGTGGGCTGATCTAAAATCCAACTTCTGGCTTTTACACCAGCAATAACCTGGTTGATTATTACAGCTCCTAAAGGAAATCTCCATCTCACACTATAGGAATAATGAATCAATCTATGAGTTCTGTATGGTGACAGCTTTGGAATCAATGTTTAAGGGCCTGACAACACACAAGTTAAATGACCTGTTATTTATTGGCATCATGCTTCTGGAGATGCTTGATTTAGTTTAATAATAATTTGTAGTGCCACTGCCACCCCTCAAAATATTCCTTTGCAGCTATTGCAAGTAGTTGTAGATCTTGTTGGAATATTAATTGTGAAATAACGTCCGGCCTGATGAATCCTTATTACCTCCCTCCATGATATATAAACAGAACGTACGGCTCTACCTGTGTCGCAGACAGATGACATAGTGTGGACACGTAGACATAAAGCTAGCATAACAGAGTTGCATTGAATAGCTCGGTCCTCATGTCAGTCAGTACCAGACTGACATCAGCATTGAATCACTGCTACTGACACCAGATGTTGACTGTTTGTGTATCACATCTGTGGAGGATTCATATTTCGCCACTGTGTGGAAATGATGGAACTCCCTCAACACTTTATTGTGCTGGAGTTAGAGAATACTGAAATCAGAGGTGAGTTCATTCTGACTTAACTGTGTGTAGCTAAAAGAGTCCAGTGATGGCATGACATGTTTGGCTAGATTCCTTGTCCTGTTAACTTTTTTGATCAGATTATTTATTGTCATTTAAGACTACCTCTGATCTGTGCTTTTGAGAAATGTGGCTCATTCTAAGTGTGTTAGTGAATTCCTGACTTTGGAAAGAGTACTTTTGTAAACAATAAATTTCTGTAGAAAAAAAATATTTTCACTCCATCAACACTATAGTGTCCAATGCTGCATGGCCCTAACAAACTGACAAAGGTTATCTTAGGGTGGACAAACCTCCCACAACAGTGGGTTCAGCTCAGACAGCTGAGGGGAAAGAAATGGCGGTGTGTTCTTTTGTGGTGGGATTAAACATAATGGCTATTGCCAATTTTGTTTAAAAATGATCACTGGATGTAATTATTAAAAGTTATTTCTCAATGTCAACTTGGAGGTGGCTTTATATTTCACAAAACTGACATAGTGATGTGTTGTCCCAGTACACTGCACAAAATAATCGGTGGTTGAAAAATTAGTTGAGGATTATTGCCTATTACACAATTTTGCTTTTACTGTGTAAACAAATGAAAATGCTATGCTGCTGAAAATTCGGTTCATACAAAATATAACCAACCAAATTGCAACAAACATTTGCTAAATAAAAGCAATTGCACAAAAAACAAACAAAAAAGCTTTGAGCTATTTACACAGTTGTTTCCCCTTTCCCCTGTTTTGCAACCTTCATATTGATACTTTGAAAGTGTTTAAAAAGAAGATGATTTGTGTAGCATTATCTAGCTGTACAGGATAAATACTTTCAGGCAACAAGGTAAATGGAGGATTGTATATTTGACGATCATTCGAGGCCAGTCATGACGCAGCTTGTGTGAACTTGTGGTGATATGGACAGCTTGCCTCCATAATTAGTACCTGTTCTTTGTCCTCAGCAAGGTTTGACCTTTACTTTACAAATTGTACACACTGAAAACCCCTGACAAAGGCACACCATGGAGAAATCATCTACATTGAAATTAGCACTAAGGACTGGTTATACATAATCTGTCTATGTAAAATATGTACAAAACCGCGAGAGGGGAGCTGACTTGTCCGAGTAGGACCAGAGGGAAGGTCCTGTCATAGATACAGCCTCCCGCCGCTGTTGCTTTAATTTTGGTCCATCTCAAGGAGTTTTTATTCATGAGGAAGGCTAAGGGATGTTACAGTTCAAACTCAAGTAGTCCATGTCCATAACTTCATCTTCATGTCCAGAGTTATTCCCAACAGCCTTTTCTGCAGATGCATGTGTCAGCAGGCGCTTAGAAGTGAGGAGAAACGATTGAACAGAACCTTCTCCAACACCACAGAAAGGCTCAAATAATAGATTTGATAAACCTTAAGCAACACAGAATTCAAGTTGGTAATATTTCTCCTCAATGCAAAATCATGTGATGTGAATGGGATGGTGTTCTCTGGCTGATCAGACAATCTTCTTGATACTGGGTCTCTTGAAGCTGCCGGCACTGCGTTGCTTCTGGACCTGACTGGCTGAACCGTGGCGAGTGCGACCCCCACTGGACAGAGCAGAGCTGGGGGACAGCTGGACATTCTCCTTGTCCACGCCTTGAGAACCACAGGGAGGACACAAAACAAGGTTTTAAAAGCTTAATATGAGGCAGTCATCAACTGTTTGTAACCATTTCAGGACAGCTTCTAAATACGACACTACAATTTCAACAATTACCAACAATTTCCCCTAAATCAGTGGTTTCTAACTGGTGGCTCATTGTCAAAAAGTTGCCAGTTCATTCTTAGTGGGTTATAAGTGTCAACTTCACACTTCAACTCGCGCTAAAAAATATTTAAGTGCTATTTGCTGCTGCAGAGCGAGTATGATTTGAAAATGTTCATGACAAGTAGCCTATCAATGCCAGCTTTGTCAGAATTATGACCCTCACAGCAGCTCATAGAAGAGATGGAGAAGAAACAAACACTTCACAACATGACAAAGCATCAAACACAATGTATTAATCTTGGTTTTATTTGCACTGGACACAAAATGAAATAAATAAATAAAAACTGTATTTTATCCGGTGAAGTGCTGGCATGTCTTGAAGCTGCTTAAGCTGCTATACTGCTACATTTCCCTCCCTCACATACAACAAACTCATGTTTCAGATCTCATTATCTCTACTTCAATGATTGTATAAAATATATATTTTTTGTCTGACAGGAGTAAACAAATGTCAAATAAAACGAGGGACAAAAAAAGTCTCATTTCAAGAGTTCTCCTGCTTATAATATGTCCTTTCTTTAACAGCAGAGGTCGCTGTGTCTTAAGTGGCTGAGATGTGTTTATTTATCCATTTATGGAGGTCACAACCATTTCGATATTTGGAATCCATCTCTGCCAGAGGTCAGAGAAACTGAATATCACAGTATGAAAGACTGAAGTGTGGATGCCACTGGTAAACATATTTTATCACCTGCCTATGTTTGGAGTTAACAAAGAACAAGAAGCCTCAGAGAAGAAGCAGTGGTGATTCTCCAGTAACAGTTTCCATTTATTCCACAGAGTCAGAGTGAGGGTCTGTCTGTGTATGTGTGTGTCAAACCTGGTGAGTGCTGTGAAGTAGCCAGTGAGGTCATGGAGTTGGACAGGTTGAGGTTGGCAGTGATGCTGAGCTGGCTCTGGCTGGTGGGGGGGTAGGGGGAGGTGGGCGTCCTCAGCTGCTCCTCCCCTCGCTCCTCGTCAGCTGCTGGCAGGTAGCTGTCAATCAGTGCCTCCAAAAACTTGACAATGAGCTCGGCATAATCTGGTATCTGGGTTTGCTGCAAGGTTAGCAGAGAAGATGAAAACTGTTAGAATGAAAGGTGTTTATAAAATCGAACAACAGTGTTTACACTGGTGCTGATCTAATGTGTTCTGTCAGTCTAATCGAGGTCTGTACTCAACTCGATTTTGTCAGATTTGACTGTTCAATATATACATGTTCCTTTATTTTCATATGGACAATCAAGCAATGCTTAATTGATCTGGCAGGTCTTTGAATGCGGTTCAGTGGGACGTTCAGGGTGACCGTGATGTTCATGATATAGTGAAAACAAGCCAGGTTTTTTCATGTGAGCCAATGTGAGCTAACCAAGTTTACAACGTATTAAGTTGCTGTGAGCTGTAAATTCACCACTGCTAAGCCACAAGGCAGAAGAACTTTTTTTCTTGGATCCTGACCGACCCAGACTCACCCTGGGTCTAGGTTTACAACTTAAGCAAGCAGACAGGATGACTTGAGGCAGAGGAATGATCTTACCTCTGAGAGCAGCATGAACGTGAGGAGCACGCACTATGCAGCTACTCCTGGGCATCAAAATGGCCCCAGAAGTAAACTATGCTAAATTTGAAGAATCTGAGTTGGCTGAGGGGTTTGAATCGCTGACTCTCAGGGGGCAGCCCAAGTCTAATCTAACAATTTACACTTGTTGTGTTCCAGGACCTGAGCTTCATATACAGAATACTTGGGCAAAAAAAAAAAAATAATAATGTGTTTTTCCAGAACAAAGGAATGCGAGCACACATTTAAAAGTAAATTGGTGACATTTATTGAATCACCAAAAAGTTTCACTAGATTTCACTCTATATTGGTATGACCAATGGTCAATAGATTCAATTTTTCATTTAGAAAATTTAACTAACAAGCTGATAAAAGAAAATATATTTCTGAAAGAGCTAAACTTGGCTGCTGCTGCTTAGTGTGCTCTCTGCATGCCATTGTCAGTACATGTCAAAGTTTGTGGAAGAAGAGTCGTTACTGTGTAACACCATTATCAATTACAGCCTTTAACGTCTTTTGCAATGAAATGTATCACACATTTTTTGTATCAGGTACACTGTGCTTTCACTCTGTAAATATTTCTGTCTATTACTAACAAATGTAATACTATTAAAATACACAATCCATTCACCAGGCAGTTAACTCTATGGGGTGACAGAAGAAGCTGGAGACAATGGTAGACTCGATATGAACTGAAAACTCTGCTGCCGTTGCATAAGTGTGGTGATATGTAAAGGCTGGTTGCAAAGCTGATGTACAGTAATAATTGCCTCAAAGTGGTATTTTTCTTGTGTGGCTGGCAAGTGTGCCTGAGAAAAACCAACAGGAAAAAATAATTATTCATACCTTAGAGAAGGGTCCGGCAAACCTCCAAAGTCCATTAAAGCCGAAGCCTGTGAAATGAGAGGAAGGGGAAAGAATGTGTATGTTTGGGGGCGGGGGACATAGAGCTGTTATCAATTTCAAATGACTTATTTCAGGCAAAGGGTTGCGGTCAGTGTGAGAAAATATCAGCGTGTATTACTTTGTAAATAGGATGGCTGGTACTGGGGCGGCGACTCCTCATGGTACACCACACTCTGGACGATCCCGTGGACGGGGTTGAGGAGATTGGTGTCTTGGCACATGGACAGCACAGTGTTGATTTTTGAGTCTAGCAGGTTATGGCTGAGGAGGAGACATACATACATACACACACTGTTTGTTAAGCCTGTATATGTACACTTTTGGTTAAGTCTGTGTAAATGCTGCTCGATTATACCTTCTCTTGGCAGTTTCCATATATATTGGTAATTTCTCAACATTATGTAAATGATTAAAAAGGAATAAAGGTGCTTTTTCATGAGGATGACTTGGGACCTACATTTTGTAAATGTATCTCTTTGGCGATATTATAAGCAGTGTTACATTTTACTATCATTTCTGACTCAAAGCAGTGAGGAGTAGAATGGACGAATGTTATGTTTCTTGGACTTGTCTTTGACTGGGACCAGCAGAAGTAGAGTGCACTTTCACTGTCCACGCGTTCCAAGTGTTGTCGCCATCGTTTTGTCGAAGTAGAAGCAGACTTTCGAGCAGTTCGCTCTCTGCCCTATTGCCACATGGATCAGGTCTGCGTATGTGACGGGTAGTGGGAGCTAGCGGACGTTAGCAGCAACGGTAACGTCGAAGCTTATCAATACTACAGTCTTTCAAAATTTAATAACCTGGGGCCTGTTAAATACCAGATTTTGGTGCCCATCCCTAAGGGCTCCCACAAGGCAACATAGCAGATGTTCAGGACATCTACAAATTCCTATGGATCCCACAGGCAAATGGAATCCATAAAGAGGCCCACAAGGAAGTCAGCCACAGCCAAATACCTACAGAGAGGCTAAACATCAGCTCCCTCACCAAAAAAAGTAAAGCAGAGGATGTACTTCCTGCGGCAGCTGAAGGAATTCAACCTGCCAAAGACAATGATGATACACTTCTACATGGCCATCATTGAGTCTATCCTCCCCTCCTCCATCACCGTCTGGTTCGCTGCTGCCACTGCCAACGACAAGGGCAGACTTCACCGTATCATTTGTTAATTTGCTCTGCAGAGAAGGTGAATGGCAGCAAACTGTCATCCCTTATAGACATGTACGCCTCCAGGACTCGGCGTGCAGGTCAGATTACAGTTGACCCCTCCCAACCCACCCACAATCTGTCTGTGGCACTCCCCTATGGCAGAAAACCTCACGCCATAAGAACAGTCTCTTCCCGTCTGCAGTCGGTCTTAACAAAAAAGTCAGAGACCCCCACTGACACTCAGCCCGCACATCATCCCTGCTCATTCCACCACTTTCACTTATTTTTGCCCATCTTCTTCTGAACATCCTGTATCAGCTGTAAATCTCAGCATGACATTGTACAATTTGTCATATTTCCCATTCTATATAGCTTTACTTTATATATATTACATTTTTTTATTGTGCAGTTGCTATTCTCTTTGTTCTTACAGTGCTTGCTTATTAAGTTCATTTGCTTTATCCTTCCCTTATTTTTCTATTTACTGTGTTTGTTATGCACTAATCAACAAAGCATTCCTTGTAAGTGAGAACCTCCGATTCTGATTCAGAGTCAGCTGAACAGAAAGAAACAAGATCCAAGCCATCAACACATGCAGCCTGCCTGTCATCAGATAACCCACTGGTGTAATAACCTGCTAGAGGAGGAGATACAAGCCACTGATATCTACACAAGGAAGCTCCTCACAATGCATGGAGGGTTTCACCCAAAGTCCAGCAACCTGAGGCTTTACACTTCCAGTGCATGTAGGAACTTCTCTTGCTCTCACCTGGCTCTGTTCGACAGGCTTTATGCACTTCGGTGACATGGTGAGTCATCATGTTAGGGAAGTATTGGCGGACTACTGACGAGCCGTTTAAGGAACTCCAGGAGCAGTGTTTTTCTGTTGGGGAGAGGACCTCCCTTTACCTCGGACTTTCGGCTTTTTAACTTTTACATAGAACCTTTTACATACACAAAAAAAATCTATATAACACATTAAAGGAATGGGAAAAACTGCATAATATGTCACCTTTAAGATATTTTTCACTGAGTCCCACATACATCGCAGGTTGGGTCTCAGTTCCTAAGAACAGTGATCTGTGAAAACCTCTACTTCAGAATTCCTGCTCGAAATATTTCCAGTTGGCAGAGACACTGATTTAAAAATTCTGACAGCTCAGAGTTCAACCTAATGCAGACACATGTTGATTACTTACACAACTGGGAAAACCTTTGGGAAGACAACGCTTGCTTCAGCCAAGTACTCGTACAGAATCCGTTGGTCAAAGTCATCAGTAGTGTATTTGACCTGGGTGGCCTAGAAAATCAGAGCAACAGTCTGTTTACTAACAGAGTAAGTGAGGAGAGGTAATTGCATTTGATTACTATCAGTCATGATCCACTGGTTTGAACTGTTGTCTTTCCTCACCAGCACAGTGAGGAGCAGAGCCTGGATCTTTGGGTCTGTCAGCACCTCCTCATCCAGCAGAACGTTGGACTCTGATACAGACACTTTACGAAGGTGAGAGTTTCCAATTCTCTGCGTCTCTGGAATTGTAACATGGACAGGTTACAATTACATTGCACATGTACCATATGCATCAGGTCAGGTCATGCCAGGATTGTACTCTCACCCATCTCGTAGTCGTTCTCTGCTACACGCCTCATCTTGGGAGGAGTTGTCATACCCGACTCCATCTCTGGTCTTTTTGGTGCTTTGGAGTCTGATATGAGGTGATCAAAACTCTTCCTGGTGCCTGGCCAACAAACAAACACAGCAAATACATTTACAATCTGCAGATTTAACATGAACTTTTTTTTTTCCTGCTCCTCAGGAAAGATCAACATGTACTGTACAGAGCTAAGGGACAAATAATACCCAGAAGCTTCTTGGTGTTGGCTTGTGAGGGCTGACCCATGTCAAGGCTCATGGACTTGCGTGTTCGCGGGCTGATCTGGCCCACTGTGGAGTAGTGATGGGCTGAAAGGTAGCGCTCTGAAACCTGAGGTGACGTCCACGGCTGAGTCTCTCGCAGAGTTCTGAGAGGAAGGTGAACAGACAATGTGATGATTCATTTGAAAGCTAAAACCTTAAAATTGGTTGATATAAACAAAAATATGAGAAAAATCCCTTTTTTCAATTATCTATCAGATTTAAACCCATTAATCTCAGACACTTAGAATATGTGCTCAAGTTTAAAAAAGATAAATATTATTTCTATTTGTGTTAATGAAGTAGTCAACATCATCACCAAAAACTGAAGTGAACAAATGCGATGCACAGCAAATAATGGCTTGTAGATGAATCTAAATTATGTTTAGGACCATGAAGATGAGTTCAATCAGACAGAGTCTGGTAGCAGCTCTGTGAGGCTGTACTATGACACTGTGGTACTTTACCCAAAATACTACATCCCGATTAAGTGCTTTATAGGTATAACATTTTCCAAGTTCACCATCCTATTATATCAGGTAAGTATGCTAACATATGCTTATTAGCAGTGAACACACAGAAGATCTGAAGCTGTTTGGAATGTAACTTGTTTTGTTTGAGCATAAACCTTAAGAACTGAATCTTTTTTCTTTGTTCATTCTGATTCTTCAGACATTTGAAATAAGATAGAGAAGGGACTTCCTGCTCACAGTGATCAACCCAACTGGCAATTTGGTTGAATTAGTTTTTTGCCATAGCCATAGCCAGAACTTGCATAAGATATAGTTTTGAGTCTATCAACTTATTATGTCTAATGACAAGTGAAAGGGTCTTCTGGTGAAAATAAAGATTAATTGAATGGGACAGAGCAGCTGTCATACGTATGGTCTACTTCTGTTACCTGCAGCTGGGATCAGAGATGTGACTGGAGTAGGTTTCCATGGGCACTGGGTCCATGGACAAGTCAGACATCAGTAGTGACTTTCTGTGTTTGAGGCTGCAGCGACTTCGTACCTCTTCAGATACAGTGAGCAGTGCTAAACCACAAAACAAGGAGATGGTGACGATGGTCATCATTGACAGCAAACAGACTCAAACCAACTAAACTACAAGAAAGTAGGTGTTGGTAAATAGTGAGAACTGAGCGCCCGGTAAAAACTCAGTAATAGAATATGAAACTTAAAAACCCAATTTTAAAGGTGGGCAGGATGAATGGAGGACGCATATACTAACAGACCTCATGCCAAAAAGTTTCCGTATTTTTTTCCTAAATTTCTCTTACAACAGGCAATATCGGATTAATCAAACGTTTTGTCTCTTCAGAAAAGTGTATACATTTTTTTGTTTTTACATTTTCCCCTGTGCTGTTACACCCTGTGCTGGTGTTTGGATTCTAAATTACACCTACGGGGGATCAATAAAGGTTAATCTTATCTTACCTTAAATTACCTGCGTAAACAAGATGAATACAACCCCTATGTATTTGAGCGAGCATGGATCAGTATATCTTCATTCCTTGCAATATTAAACCATATGCAGCATAATTGCTTTAAAGTGATGAAAAAACGATCCATAAGTGGAAAAACCTGGTTAACTCGGAAAAGTTCTCCTATATCCCTCGTACGCACAATTTAAGAACAAATTGGATAGTACGAACGATTCTTGCATGAGGCCCAATGTGTTACATACCAGCCAGATAGGCCACACTCTGGGTGTTGACCTCAAACTTGTCACATTTCAGGTGTTTGCTGATGAGAGCCAGCAGTGTGTGAAGGATTCTCACTGTTCTCGCTACTGTGGTGGGTGATGGGTGTCTGTAGCCTAGAGACACAAGTTGGAGACATAAAGAGAGACCATCAGGTACAACATACTGATCCAAACATTTTGAAAACAAAAAGGATACGCATGATACGTTATACTCAAACACAGCAGTAATAATACATAAAGTGGAGCTCACTGTAACTTTCTGATGGTAACTGGTTTCCTTCATGAAAAACTGAACAAACGTTCAGCACTAAAAACAGTCACAGCCAAATGATGTGATTTTCCTGTTGTCGTCATGGTTTCAAGTATGAGGCTGATGTGAGTTTGTGCACCCAGTGACCTAACAGAGATCACAATGTATCTGTTGAATTTAAAAGCGTATCTCTATCCACAGTTGCTTTACCTTTGAGTAGGTGGCCCACCAGTGCAAAGTTGAAATTAGCACTAAAATTGAGGCCCACAAAATGATCCATCTGCTTACAGTGCCACTCTAAGGGATGTCTGATCTCCATGAACACTTCTTCTGGACTCTGGAGGAGAAGAGGTGTAGGAGTGTTTAAAAACATTCACTGTCTCATCAGTGCAATTAGATGTGTAGTGGCTTTTAGTTTACAGGACATCAAAATGTGGGAATGGTCAAGCCCAGAGCAGACCAGACTTTGTGCTTTCAGGGGTAAGGTAGGTGTCAAAGCATCTGTTTTACCTTGTCGTTGAAAATGCGCATTGTGTCAAGAGTATGGAGGTTCTGCTCCAGCAGGGCAGTTCCAGCAGAGTACAGGTTGACTTCATCCAGCTGCAGCACAGCTACTGCGACCCAGAACAGAGCTTTGTGCATGGGGGACTCCTGCAAACACAGAGGAAGGGCTCAGTTACACAGCAATTTATAGATGGTGTGACTGGCCAAAAACATCAGGGGAGGGTTGTACTGGTATTGCCAGTGACATGACTAAATACCAAATTTGAGGGATGAAAAGACAACAACTAATGAACTAATGAAACTGTTCACATTACAAATACTGACAAAATTTCAAGTCTGCAATTTAAGTTCATTAGTTTGGTATAACTAAGAAACAACAATCAGCTGTAATAAGTAGTGACATTGGTGGTTCCTGTGGCTGCAGGCAGATTTACAGTGGTTCTGTACCTTATTGAGAAGAGGCTGCAACTTGGTTAGAGCAATGACTGTGGCCTCTATTAATACTTGGCTGTTGTAATTGTCTGGTCCCTTCAGACAGCTCTCCAGACCCTGGGATGGGGACAAGACATCAGTGGACTAACATTAGCACTCTGCTGTTGTTTTTGTACACAAACACAAACACACAAAATTATCATACATGTAGTATCAAAAAAATATCAATAATTCCTTCTTTTTTTATATATTAAGATTATCGTCAATACCGGAATATTGCATATGAATTACACAGTCACAGTGACCTTGACCTCTGACCACCAAATTCTGATCAGTTCATCCTCGAGTCTCATAGAATATTTGAAAAGGTAAGAAATTCCCAAAGCAATTCTGAGATTTCGCATTCACACATTTCAGGGAGGGACAACCTGAAAACATAAAATATTATCATATAGTATATATCATGTATTTCAATCTTCACATTAAGACAAAGACAATTTCAACATCGGATTTGACACAATCGGACCACAGGTAGCGGAGTGAACGTGGGCTCTTACCCGGTCGATGCTGAGCAGGGGGCTTGCCTTGCTGAGGATTCGGATGATCTGCTTGATCTGGCCATGGCTCACTCTTTTACTGATGCAGCCAAACACCACCAGTGCTCTTGGCTGGAGAGACGGGTTATACTGGAATGCAAACCTAGAATCCAAACACACACAAACACATATGATCCACGTTGCACATTCATGTTCTTAGCACAGATGCATTCGATTAGAATGGAGGAAGTTCATACTTCTGTGCAAGTTCTGTCCACTGGTCTAACCACTTGCAGGCTGGGATGTCCCTCATACAGGCCTGAGGAAAGACAACAAAGAGCTTTTATGACATGAATGCACTGGGCTAACAGATGATTAGTAGCAGGCTTGATTTTCACTGCTGACCTCCATGATCTCTAGTAAGGCCTCAGTGACGGTCTCCAGGGAGGACAGGGCGAACGTCTCCCTCTCGTAAGAGCCCGGTGAGAAGGAGCGGTCTCTGTAGCTGGAGCGGAAGGCAATGACGGCGGCTGACTTGACTTTACTGATGCCGAACAGCAGGTAAAACTTGGGCAGGGAGAATTCAGTCAGGCTTAGCCTCAGCACCTGCTTTGTCTCCTCTGGAATCAATACAACAAAACATTGGTTTTGATAGGACACAAGTTATTTTGTGCATGTGTGTGTGCAGTGAACGTCAGTCCTCACCACTGAAGTTGAGCTGAGAGCAGGTGCAGAGGGAGTGGATGATGTTTATAACCAAACCATGGGTGGAAGCCCTGAGTGACAGCGGCCCGGTGGCTACCAGCAGGGTTACTACGTGGAACAGGTAGGGCAGGTGGGCTGCAACATCGAGGGAGTTGTTGAAAGACAGCATGAGCATGTAGCGTGCCAAGATTGCAATATCGTCCCACATAAGATGCTGCTCCAGCGTGGGTGTTGGCGACAAGCATGTCTTGTCTATGATCTTGCACATCCGTCCAATAACCTGCCATAAAGAGAAAGACATTAAAAACACAGACACCATTTGTACTTCTCTTTTTCCTGCCTCTTTATTGACTGGTAAAAGTCTGGATATTAAATGGCAAATGGAATGCATCTATATAAGGATTTTCTGGTCTCGCTTGCAACTCAAAGTGCTTTACAGTTCAGTTGACATTCACCCATTCACACATTCACACAGTGAGTGTAGTTTGTGCGCAGTAAACACAGCAAACGGTAAGAATCATCCTTCGCCTGAGAAAAGTATATAGTTTCCAAAAAAAGTACAAATACTCAAAAACTGTACTTAAGTACAGTACTTAAAAAAATGTACCTCGTTACTATCCACCACTGGAGAGGACTTAGTGGTTTTTTGAACAGTGGTTGTAGCATTGTAGACCGCTGTTTATTTTAGTTTGAATGTTTGGTCCAAAAGTTTCACAAATTTCTTTAAAAAAGCGAAGGGGAACATCATCTGTAGGACAAGCTGTGGGTTCCACCGCTCACAAGCTCAAACTGGTTGAAAACAAGTGACAGAGATGGAAGGGTCAGAAGGTGAGATGTGCGCTCTAATAATCAATGACCTCGTCAGCTGATACTGTTAGCCAGTCCCCGCTAGCCGGTGCTAGCCGCTCCAGTGTAGCTTCTTTAGTTCCTTCTGCTCCCCCAGCAGCTCCCGAGCAGCCGGGAGGACAGGGCAACTGGGTGACTGTCCGCAATAAGAGGCATAGTCCTAAACTGAAGCTCACGGTTCACCACCAACCACTTCACGTTTCCAATAAATTCTCCCCTCTCGACACACCCGCTGAGGAAACAACTCTGATCATTGGTGACTCTGTTTTGAGGAACGTGAAGTTAGCGAAACCAGCGACCACAGTCTGTATCCCTGGGGCCACAGTCTGTATCCCAGGGGCCAGAGCAGGCGACGTTGAATCCCACATAAAACTGCTGGCTAAGGATAAACGTAGATATGGTAAAATTATTATTCACGTCGGCAGGAACGACACCCGATTACACCAATCGGAGGTCATGAAGATGAATATTGATTTGTGTGTACTTATGCAAGAGCAATGTTGGACTCTGTAGACTTCTCTGGACCCCTGCCCAACTTGAACAGTGATGACATGTATAGCCGTACATCATCACTAAACCGCTGGTTGTCGAGGTGGTGTCCAGATAACAATGTGGGCTTCATAGATAACTTTGGGAGAATTCCTGGTCTGATGGGGAGAGACAGCAACATTGGATGGTGCAGCTCTCATTTGTAGAAACCTTTTTCGGTTACCTAGACGGTCAAACCCGTGACATTTCAGAGTAGGGACCAGGAAGCAGAGTTGCAGTTTTACACGCTTCTCTGCACTTCTATTACAGCAGCCCCCCTTACAATACCCTTATTCTGCCCCACGACCACTTCAACTATCTAAACGAAAGGTAAATAAAAGAGGTGTAATTCACACAAATCTCATAAAGATCAACATAAAGTCTATAAATGAACCTAAAAATAGGACAATAAAATGTGGATTATTAAATTTTAGGTCACTCCCATCTAAATCTTTGTTAGTGAATGATCTGATAACTGATCAACACGTTGATTTACTCTGTATGACTGACACCTGGCTATAGCCAGAAGAATACGTTAGTTTAAATAAATCAACACCTCCCTCTTATAATAATACTCATATTCCTCGGACCACAGGCCGAGGAGGAGGAGTAGCAGCAATCTTTCAATCAGACTTATTGCTTAACCCTCGACCTAAACATAGTTTTAAACTCATTTGAAAGCCTGACTACAGTTATTGTAGTCGTTGTATATCGACCACCAGGCCCTTACTCTGAATTTCTATCTGAATTTTCAGACTTTTTATCTGAGTTGGTGCTAAGCACAGATAGTTATTATAGTGGGTGATTTCAACATTCATGTGGACGTTGCCAACGACAGCCTTAGTTTTGCCTTTAATTCGCTCATAGACTCAATTGGTTTTACTCAACATGTAAACAAACCCACTCACTGTTTTAATCACACCCTCGACCTCGTTCTGACATATGGCATAGACACTGACAATCTAATAGTATTTCCTCAAAACCCTCTGTCCGATCACTACTTAGTTACATTTGAATTCTCGATTATTAACTCTACTGAATTTGGAGAAATGTTCTACTACAGCAGGTGTCTATCAGAAAACTCTGTTAGTAAATTCAAAGAAAAAGTTTCTTCGTTATTTACTCCACTGCCATGTGTCGATACAGTGCAGGATAGTTATCCAAATTTTACTCCCACACAAATTGATGATGTTGTTGATAGTGCAGCAGCCTCACTACGTTCCACACTTGACACTGTCGCCCCTCTGAAAAAGAAGACAGTCAAACAGAGGAGGAGAGCTCCATGGTTTTATGCAGAGACACGTGCTTTAAAACAGAGGTCACGAAGGTTAGAAAGGAAGTGGCGTTCCAATAGTCTAGATGATTCTCACCTAGACTGGAAAAATAGTTTAATTACATATAGGAAAGCCCTCCGAAATGCCAGAACCAATTATTATTCTTCACTAATAGAGGAAAATAAAAACAACCCCAGGTTCCTCTTCAGCACTGTAGCCAGGCTGACAGAAAGTAAAAGCTCTACTGAACAGTCTATTCCTCCAACTCTAAGTAGCAATGACTTCATGAGCTTCTTTACTAATAAGATTATTACCATCAGAGAAAAAATTTACCAGCTTCTTCCCACTAATAGCACAGACACACTGTCCAACACAGTAGCTTCTGAACCAATAGTATCGCCTAATTTATATTTAGAATGCTTCTCCCCTATAGATCTGGCTGAGCTGACTTCACTTGTCACTTCATCCAAGCCATCAACCTCTCTTTTAGATCCTATTCCATCATGCTATTTAAGGATGTATTAACTTTAATTAATAATTCCATATTAGATCAGATCAATTTATCTATATTAACAGGCTATGTACCAAAGGCCTTTAAGGTGGCAGTAGTTAAACCTCTGCTCAAAAAACCGACTCTAGACCCAGATATCTTGGCTAACTATAGACCCATATCAAACCTCCCCTTTATCTCTAAAATCCTTGAAAAAACAGTTTCTAACCAGTAATGTGACTATTTACACAGGAATAGTCTGCTTGAAGACTTTCAGTCAGGGTTTAGAAAACACCATAGTACAGAAACAGAACTACTGAAGGTTACCAACGACCTTCTCATGGCCTCAGACAATGGATATGTTTCTATTCTCGTCCTTTTAGATCTTAGTGCTGCATTTGATACCATCGATCACAAAATTCTGTTACAGAGACTAGAACACATTGGGATTAAAGGAACAGCAATAGAATGTTGTAAGTCCTACTTATCTGATAGATTTCAGTTTGTTAATGTTAATAACAAATCTTCCATTCTTACAAAAGTGAGACATGGAGTACCACAAGGTTCTGTACTGGGACCGATACTTTTCACTTTATATATGCTTCCTTTAGGCAATATTATAAGAAAACACCACATCAATTTCCATTGCTACGCCGATGATACCCAGCTGCATTTATCTATAAAGCCAGATGAAACTAATCAGGTAGACAAACTTCAGGACTGTCTTAAATACATAAAGGCCTGGATGACTTTTACTTTTTTACTTAATCATTTTACCCTGCCCTAAACACCTCAGAGAAACATTATCTGATCATATAGTTACCTTGGATGGTATAACCTTGGCCTCCAGCTCTACTGGGAGAAACCTTTGAGTTACATTTGACCAGGACATGTCCTTTGACTCACACATAAAACAAGTTTCTAGGACAGCCTTCTTTCACCTGCGCAACATCAAGAACATTAGAAACATCCTATCTCAAAAGGATGCTGAAAAACTAGTCCATGCATTTGTTACTTCTAGACTGGACTACTGTAATTCATTACTGCTAGGATGCCCCAATAAGTCTGTGAAAAGCCTCCAGTTAATCCAAAATGCCGCAGCACGAGTTCTGACAGGAACTAGAAAAAGATATCACATTTCTCCATTGTTAGAATCTCTGCATTGGGTTCCTGTAAAATTCAGAATAGAATTCAAAATCCTGCTCCTAACCTACAAAGCCCTTAATAATCAAGCCCCATCATATCTTACAGAGCTCATAGTTTCATATTATCCCAATAGATCACTTCGCTCTGTAAATGCAGGACTACTTGTGTTTCCCAGAGTCTGTAAAAGTAGAATGGGAGGCAGAGCCTTCAGCCACCAGGCTCCTCTCCTCTGGAACCAGCTCCCAGTTTGTGTCAGGGAGGCAGATACCCTCTTTACATTTAAAGTTAAACTTAAAACCTTCCTCTTTGATAAAGCTTATAGTTAGAGCTGCTCAGGTGTTTAATAAAACATTTCTTTATTATGCTGCTATAGGCCTAGACTGCTGGGGGAACTTATATCATGAGCATCTTTCTCCCTCTCCTGTTCTCTCCTTCTCCCTCTCTGACCCCAGAGCTGCAGGACCCAAACCCCTCATTATTATTGTTATTATTATTATTATTAATAATAATATCATCACTAATAATAACAACAACATAATTTTATTTTCTAATTATAAGTATCAGTCTGGTAGAGATTAAAGCGGCGGTTGTACAACTGTCCTCTCTCTCTCTCTTCTCTCCTACTGTCTCTCCTCCCACCCTCTTTCTGCCCACCTCTCCTCTCTTCCTCATTTCTCTCCTCACCCCAACCGGTCGAGACAGATGACCGCCCACAACTGAGTCCGGTTCTGTCAGAGATTTCTTCCTGTTAAAATTGAGTTTTTTCTCTCCACCGTCACCAAGTGCTTTGCTCATTGTGGGATTTGTTGGGTTTTCCCTGTAATATTGTAATATTGACCTCACTATGTAAAGTGCCTTGAGACAATGTATGTTGTGTTATGGCGCTATACAAATAAAATTGAATTGAATTGAATTGAATTGAACAATAATCTTGTCAACAATGATCTTGTCTCTGAGGAAAGATCAAGAGAAGCAGATTGGTTTTTTTTTAGAATAGACTTATGGTACTAAAAAGAACATGAACAGTTTTCTGATATCTGCAGCTGGTCAATATGACAACATGGCTATGGTTATAACCATTTAGAAAATAGCATTTATTCAACTCTTGGGAGACAAAGAGTTTGAGTACTGCAAACAAGGGTCCATTGTTCTTAGTTGGCTGTCCCGGCATGACATCAGACAGTATTCCAGTGGACAGCACTGGAGTAAACACTCAGGTATGTTCCAAAAGACATTTCATATTATTAATTGAACATTCATAAATTCAGTACAGCACTCTGATAAAACTACACTAAATCACTAAGGGGTGCAGCAGCACATCAACTTCAACACTGACTGGCTTTTCTTCCACAATCTTGACTTCACAATAGCCACCATTCAGTGCATTGTGGTGTCTGGGGCCTGGCTTTTCTTTTGTCTGCATGTGTATGTTGTGTTTGTTTATCTAAAGTTGAGGCTGAATTAGGATTCAAAGCACACAGATGATGGACAGTGATTGGATGAGTTGTTCTCTTTGGATTCTTTAGTCGGGGGATATTTACAGCTTTGGATTAACTTCTTTTATAAGTAAGTTATTATTTTCATTTACTGCAGATTTCTCACATTATTGTCAACTAACCCTTTAACAGAATTTCCATTCCTTCCTTCATTCACCTTGTTAATTTATCCATAAAACTATGTCAGAGCTGAAATACATTAATTTTGTGTTAACCTTGTGGAATATCACATTCAGATTTTACTCCAACAATATGGAAAAGTATTATTCAAACTTGCGGTAGAAGGATTTGAAGTATTTTGCCTAATTTTTTGGAAAACCTCTGTAAAACTTGTGTTATTTGTATTTAAACGTTGCTGAATTTTAAGGCTGACTGGTATTGGAAGTCCATTTAGTGCAATACAGCATTGCCTCATCTGACACCTAAAGCACATGCCAGATGGCCCATATGGAGGTACAGTACAGGAGCACTGTGAAGTTCCCTGCCATTGAAATGTGCTCAATAGATTAATTTGCCTTAAAGTAGCTGGGATGTGCTTATCTGGGAAAAGATGTGACAAGAAGAGCTATTTTTCTGAGTGTTGAGACATGGCAAGACACTGCACTTTGAGATTGCTTTTAGCAATGAAAAGTGATCATAAATGAAATTTATTATTATTATTATTACTGGTGGTATGAATGTTTCATAAGGGAGCAATATCTTGAAACGTGAATCACTCCCTTCGTAACGAGAAGGAATGTGTGAATACCCACTGAATCAAACTTAGTGCAAAATTCTGTTCATTTGGACATGGTGATGTTGCTGTACTCCGTTAACATCATCTCAACTAGAAGTGACCGAAAACAAAGAGGTATGACATCAGTTGGTTCTATTACCACCGTGCCTCAATAATGTCCCAGGTCAAATATAGAGGGAGACATGCAGTGGTTGACTTACCTGGTTATCTAACAGTGCTCACAAACACTGCTCTGCGCACTGGGCAAAAACAAAGTCTCCTCTGACATTGTAGAGATCACTAATTTAATCCAAATCATAACTAGGTCTGTCCAGGTTAACATGTGATGTGTACAGGTCACTGTGCTATGAGCTCACAGAGGGGAGTCTCACCTTGCTGGAGACCAGTTTGACATTCCCTGATGCCAAAGCCACTGCAGTATCAGCCATGACCTCTGCTTTGATGGAGCCTAGGCCTCCTGTGGCACTTGTCTTAATGAAGCTGTCCAACACCACATCCAGCAGGTCTGTTATCTGAAGACAGCGACAAGGTTAGAGGCCAAAACACTTGACATTTGGACAGTACAAACGGTTGGTATGGTGACACACCTGGCCGAGGCTTCCCCAGATCTTAGCTTGGATAGACGGATACATCTGCTTTTCATTGATGGTCATGGTGATGAGTTTGTCCAAAATTGCAGTGACGCGCTGGCGCTTGGCATCATCATTGTGCTTACAGAAGCGAACCAGGTTGAGCAGCCAGGGTGTCATGTACTCCAGGCAGAGATGCTTCAGCTCAATACCTGCAACACACCAACACAGAGACTTTACACAAACCCTGGTTTGCTATCACAGAAATGGATTATTGTTGCAAGTAGAGAGAAAATAAAGATTTTCTTATTATTTGTGACTTACAGTCAGCCACACTACTGTACTTTGTCTTTTTGTAAAGAACCACCTCAAATCATTTTAACATTTGTATTCACCAATTTTATAAATACACACAGAATAAAAGTTAGTATCATAAATAGAACTCTGTGTTGGAAAACAGTTGTGGGATATCTTCTGAGGCTCTGGAGGAGCTTTCTAAAGTCTTAGAAAATAACTGATGATGTCATAGTGATCTCCAGTGTGTAATATCAGCTTGGGCTTGGTGAGAGCCTGTGTCACAAACTGAGGGCAAGCAGGCTAACAAAATGCCATAACTGGTTGCCTCATAGGAAATGTAGGATCCCATTAGCCCACCGACACTCTGTCTGCATGACAACTGCTTTACATCATGTATGTGTGCCAGCAGCTCTATTAAGTGACTTACTGGACTTGCTGAAGCCCGAGATGCACTCCTCCAGAAACTCCAGTGTCAGATGGGGCTCATTGGCAGCTAGAGTCTTGCTGATGGAGACAATGAAGAGGGTGTTGTTGGCCGGGATGCACAGGCCTGACGTCTCCAGCAGCTGTCCCTCTATCTTCAAGTTAAAGGTGCAGGTCAAAGCACACAACAGATTGTAGGCTGCAGACCTGGAAGTGAGAAAGCATTAAGTCAGGTGCTAAGCCCAGTTCAGCACAGGTATTATGTTATTTTGGCCATGTAGAATAAAGCAACTCTACTACCTGAGCCACAGCTGGCAATGTAAGAAACAATTTGTAAGAATGTGTGTGAATGGGTAAATGTGACCTGTGTCCTGTATAGGACTTTGACTAGTCAATAAGCCTAGAAAAGTCCTGTATGAATAAGAATACTTCGGAGAATAACTCTAGATGCCCTGCAATACTGACCTGAGGCTGGGATCAGAACTGCCAAGGTTGAGCAGAGCGATGTTGAGCAGAGTGCCAGGAACATCTTTTGGACGGATCTTGGTGTGCTGTGGTATAGAGTCGGGCTGCGACAGCTCCCAGCGCGTCCTGATATGGATGATGGACTGGACGATTGCATCACACTCCTGGTGCATGAATGTGAGTGGTGTGCCCTGATTGGCCATGGTGAGGGTGAACTGGCTCTCATCCACCAGGCAAATCTCCTCAATCTCCGACGCGTAGTAGACATCATTGAGGAAGACTGGCTGGCCGAGGACACGTGTGCGCTCGGCTGAAGTCACCTGAACTGCTGTCGAACCCACCTGATCAACAAGAAAATGAGTTGTTTTAGCAAACCCAACGCTTGCTTGATTGATTTCTAATGACTTCACTTTGCCTAATAAAAACCAGTCTAAATATTAAGCGCCTTTTAGTACAACTGTATTGCTGCATCCTCACCTTTATTGAGACCTTGGTGTCTTTATGGGCCAGCTTAAGGGCATTATGGAAAACTTTGAGGTCTTCCTCCAGGGTCAGCGTGGCTGCAGGCAGCTTCTGCTGGTCAGGTTCGATATGCTCGGCCAGTTTAGCAGGAGAGTCAATAAACTGGAGTCGCTTGCTGCCTTTCAGGCCTGTCAGAAGCCGCTCATGGTATTTGGTGTACTCTCTCACCCATGTGTTGCAATTGTACACATAAACAGCTGCTACGTTTTCATAGGCGAAGCCAGGAAAGACCACAAACCACTTGGATAGGAAGTCGGTCTTGAAGCGATTGCTGGGTCCTACATGGGTTAAGTCTACAACTATCTCATATGGCTTGGCATAGTAGGGTTTGAGGGTAAGGAGGACATGATAGATGAGTAGGTCACCGTTGATCTGCCCCGTTTTGAACCTATAGAAATAAGACAAATAACATCAGACAAAATCAAATATAAATTACTGCTTTCTGTACTAAATGAATGTATTATTGGGTTGGTTGTGAGTTGTGGCCACAAGTCAGCCCAGAATTGCAAATAACATATATTGCATACATTCTGATTTCTGAGAAAACCTTTTCTTTATTGTATCACTTTTCTTGTCAGAGCTCTTCTGCCCCTGAAGTATCAAACCAGAGGCCCTGAAAATACGAGACTAGGACAGTCCCAGGGAACAGGTTGGGAAGTGAGTTCAGAGCATTTAAAGAGACTTTCTGCAGCAGGTGTCTCAGTCCATCTCCAAACCAACACTTCTACCATTAGACTGGTTCAAGTAAGTATTGTTAATATTACATCTTGTAGCTTCTCTCTGAATCAAATCATAGAAAACCCCGTTGTTATTGAATATGATACCACAAAAATCATTGATCATACATCAACTTTGTGTTCTGTGTTTTTTGCAGTCACATACTGCAAGTTGTTAAAAAAGTTGTTAATTAAGGCTGAGTGATTCAGTACAATCAAATTCACCTGAAACAGTTTACAGACTGTAAATGATACAGCTAGACTAAATAACTGACTTAGTTATTCTTTGAAAAATGTCTTTATTTCAGAGCACAATGAAAGGCACCAGAACTTCTCTGAGGCTGTTCCTGCTACTCAACCAACTGCTGTTCTGTCCCACTGATGCAGGCCAAGGCCTTTCAACCATGCAGATGAGCACATACAAAATAAAGGATCAAGGTAACAGTTCACCCTCTGCCATGGAGCCCAGCCCCACTACCACTGACACGCACACCAATGGCACTTGTGCTGACTGTTTGATTGACATTGAGATGGGTCTGATTGCCATAAGTTCAGCAGGGGGGCTGATTGTCTGCCTCCTGGTTGCCACCGTGGTATTGGCATGCCAGGTCTGCCACATTCAGCGCAGGGTTTATCCCCCTCGAACGTCACAGTCCAACATGGACCTGATGAACAGAGCAAGCTACTGGGGCACAGACCAGCCAGATGACAGAGGAGTGGTTGGGCCATGTGACACGACTGTCATACTTGAAGAGGAGAGAGCAGAGAGCAAGATGGAGGAAGAGATGCAGGTTGAAATAGAAGAGGCAAATGAAGAGGCTGGGAAAAGACTTGAGGAAGGGGCAACGGCAATGGCTTTTGACCCAGAAGAGAAGGCCAGTGATATTCAGAACTACAGGTCCAGGGACTCCTGTATTGAGAGTCCCAGGGATCTAGAGGACATGCCCCTTGTTGTGTAAGAAGAAAAAAATCCAGCCTTAGACACTCAAAACATTAACCAGCCAGTTCAGCTCATGTGTTGAGGTTTAATTGAGCATCATTCACATTTTAACAATTTATTTTACAACTTTAGTAAAATGTTTGAAATTTTGAATACCTGTGCTGATACAAAACCTGAGTTGTGGTACCGATAGCAAAAAATATATATTCTTTGAAATGTTTTAAGAAAAATTCAAGAAATCCTTATTTCATTCAAGAGGCAGAAGTTCTGAAATGTAATATACTTGTTTTATACTTTGTAAAGTGTAAAATTGGCAAAATGTGGGTTCTTTATCAGGAAGTTTACAAATCTGATAATGCATCCAGATATTTGGATATTTAATACTAGACAGTATTGTGGTTACAATATTGAGGTTCAATACCCAGTTCTAATAATGTGTATACATTTTGATGTGTTATTTTAACATAAATTGTTCTAAATAATGGTAATCTATTTGGAATTACAAATACTTCAGTTGGAATAAGGAAATGAGTATTTGCAATATAAAGTGTTGCTGAGTTTAATTTGTGGACAAGTGTTAGGTCAAAAGTAATGCAAAAGCCAGCTTCAACTCTAAACAAATATTTTTTTAAAAAGTGAATGGTACATCAATTCTTATGTTTTACAAAGTAACTGAGTGGACACGATAATTTCAGAAACACACAAAATGTACTGCAACAAGTACATCAAAAACTTTTAAAGTATCGAAGTGATCCTGAGTTCTCTGCCGCAATGCAACCTTGTGTGCTACTACAGCCACGTTGAAATGATAGTCAGAAAGTTGGGCTCAATGTCTGCTAACAGTTGTTGTATTAATGAATCTCTGTTGAACTTA
Organism: Scophthalmus maximus; assembly: GCF_022379125.1. Classification (NCBI taxonomy): domain Eukaryota; kingdom Metazoa; phylum Chordata; class Actinopteri; order Pleuronectiformes; family Scophthalmidae; genus Scophthalmus; species Scophthalmus maximus. Next base: position 795,619 of record NC_061525.1, read on the forward strand.
GCTTCTGTCACTTCAGCTATCTATGACTTAATACCTGTAATACTTCTGCTCTTTTAAAACCATTATGCACATGAAAAAAGCATTAATTTAAAAATTCCTGATTTTAAATAAAAAGATTTTTTGCATTATGTCAATGTCCTTGTGTTTTCAATAATTATTCATAATTTTGGTTAATATCCCTCTATTTATATTGGCCTATAGTGTATAGTTGGAAAAAGCATTGAAGCATAATTGTAAAAAGAAATTATCTAGATCAAGGCCGCCCATGGTGGGCCAAATTTGTTTTGGCCCACCATGGCATTCGACAAGCTCATGCTCATTCTCCTCTTATTTTGAAGCGTATTGACAACGGAAAGTACATTTTGTACAGCTAAAAAGTTCATAATCTGAGTTTTTTTCAAGCTGAAGTAAAATGCCCACTATTCAAAATATTAATAATATATTCAAAACTATACAAAGGTGGACGATGCAGCTGATTCAACTTATTTTTCCTTGATTTGCACGTCTTTCCTTTTAAATATGTTTATGCTCCCAAAAACAAGCATATGGATCATCTCTTCAAATTAATAAAATTACTGTAAAGCAGATTAAAGAGTAGTGTGTATTATTTTGAAATTTTATTTTAGATTTAGAGTGTTAATTGTCTAAAAGAATATGATACATTTTGATGTAATGTAATTTGATATGACATCAACATTTATTTTTGGCCCGTGGCCTTCCATTGAGATTAATGTTTTGCTCTTCATAGGATAGAATTTGGGCACATCTGATCTAGATACTAAGTAGTTAAGTACTGTAGTTGTGGTGAGTACAAATTAAAAATACTAATGTTCTATATATTACCATTCAATGTGGTGAGTTAGACTAAAGTTAAAGTTTTGCTGCATAAGCTAAAGCTAGCAGTCAAAGATTAACTGTATGAGAAACACTATTTCTTGCAATCTGAAACACCCAAAACCGTTTCTGTAGTTTAAGAATGTGTGAGCTTACTTAGATATCACTGTGTGTCTATCCAGTTGTTGAGCATGTTTAAAAAAGTGAGTCATGCCATTAAATTCATATATCTGACATAGCAGCTACATGGAAAAAAGGGCTCTGCTAGAGATTCATTTAATGGCTGTATATTCAAGACATCATGCCTACATAGAGCACATGTTAAAAATGTATTTTTGATCAATTCATAGTTTTGTTTAATAATTCTAATGTAGTGTGTGAGATATGAATACAATGTTTTGCAATGCAGTCGTTAATAGTAAATTGACTGCATTTATATAGCACTTTTCTAGTCTCGACAAGTACTACAAATCCTATTCACATACTCTGTGAAGAGTATACTGTGTGATTGCCTCGTCTCTCGGGGGTTGTTAGTCATTGCTGCATCCGACAATATTAGTTTTTTTATTTGTTTGTTGTATTTTTTTTAGTAGAGCAGGATACAACAAGTGAGACAAGAAACATTTGGTGAGTAACACAAAGGGTGGGCTACAACAATAACAGTGAGGCTTAAGATGAAAACAAACTAAACAAAAATAAATATGGTGGACGATAAGAAGGGGTTTGTTACTGGAGAAAGTGAAACTTATCCCCTGCATCTCAACTACGATCTGGATGACAAGCAGGAAAAGATCAACACCAGTGTAGTGATGGAATGGAAACGGTAAACGGTAAAATTAGCTCGACAACATTTGCAGTAAATAGTTATTTGGTCCTGGTCTGACTTTTTCAAACCATGCCATCCTCTATTTGTCATTACGGTCTCTAAAACTTTCTAAAACAACCGACCTGTACATCATGGTTTCTGCTCTACAGCTTTAGCATGGCTTTAGTGGTGCATCACTGAAAAGGGCCGCCCCCCCCCCCGTCAGCAAAATGAATGTAATGTATTGTAATGTAACTCTCAAGATAACCCCCAGTCAAAGTATTGGCTGTTTCTTAACAAATTATGATAAACGGAGACATTTGAAAGAGTAAACATTTCCTCTTAACAGTCTCAGTAAGCAGGGAAAAACATTTCCCCAACAGTTCCCCCTTTTTAAAATTTTAACTTAACACTAGATCACAATACGATACAAGGATACAAAGCAACATCAACAAAAAATCAGATGACATAGATTAATCAAAATAAGATTTCAATGATCTTAATCAACCAAATGCTGACGAACATGTCTGATAAACTATTTGTGGAATGCTTATTATAGTTTTATAGCTCCTCCCTCAGGAGCTCTGCTAAGAACAGGGTGATTTTGGCCTGTCCAATTAATATTCATGAGCCTTTCTTCTAATTGGCTGACTGTTTTCTGAGTGACACATGGCCAGGCCAACCACAGGTAACATGTTGTTGACGACAGGAGACAACCAACCACCTCCTCAAACACGTGTTTGGTAGAGAGGCGTAACTCCTGAGGAATGGGGCAGTGAATGGAGTCTGTGCGTAGTGGTGTGTGTCTGCTGCTGCCGGGACAGAGACGCCGGCTGTTCTGGGCGGTGAAGGAGCTGGCGGACCGGAGCAGCGCCCAGCTGTGACTGCGGCAGCCTGTCTCCCTCTCGGTCGCTTCCTGGGCATTAGCCACAGTTTCTTACATTAACCTTCTTAGGAAGCTTGTGCAATGACCAAATAATAATATATAATAATGAGGCCTGTGCAATGATGTAGCTTCCTGACATCCAAGACTGAACAGCGTTTCCTGAACATTTTCTGCTGTTGATAGCTCGGCATCGGAATGACGGGTGGGCCGTGCTGGGGGAAGCTGAAGGCGGTGACTATGTAGCTGTGACATCACTCGTTATGGAAGTCCTGATGCCTCATGAAAAAGCACAGCTTCTGAATGCAGGCTGTGTGAGCACTTGAAGCAGTTTTTGCCTATTTGATAAATGTTTATGCACTATCGATTCTTGCACTTTGGGGTAATATCTTCATGGTTGAATGCACTTATTGTAAGTAGCTTTGGACAAAAGCTTTTGCTAAATGAATGTAATGTAATGTATTTGTATGTGGTTTGACCGTTTTGACACTTATTTACTTACAAAGCCCCTAGACCTTATTTATTATGAAACATTTTTTACAATATGGGGCCCTTAACGGTAAGGTAGGAAGAGTTCCATGTCCAGTAATGACAGATTTGATTTATTATAGATAAATCTCCAGGCCAGCAGATGGCAAACTTCCCTGGTTGTAGCGCTCTTTACTGGTGGAGAAAATAGGAAGATGCATTGGCCATCCTGGCCAGCAGATGGAAATGCCTCCCAGGAAAGATCCAGCAAGTCGAGCAACTCCAAGATGCCAGCTTATTGTCTTTTGATATTGAGGTTGATCGAAATAAATGTTGTGTTCACGTGAGGGTTTTTTTTGTCCCCTGCCTTTAAAGCCAAGGTGTGGATAAGTTGCAGTGGATTTCCTTGTCTTTCAGGGGTGCCAGTCAGAGTTACATCCGACATTATTCGTTTTTGTAAATTGACGGAGATACCATAATCAAAACTCTTTACCCAGTACCCACTCACTTTGATGAAAAACACAAGCAATAGTCACAGAGAAAGGGCAGACACAATCTCAGTTTAAAATAATGTATTTACTCACCGTGGACCCACAACTAACAAAAGAAAAAAGTACATTCAAAAAACCAGAGAGTTTCTAATTCAATCCAATGCTGTTTTTCAAAAATAGAGTCAGGAAAAACTAAAGACGCAACACTACTGGGGATCAACCAACCAAAGAAAAACAAATAAACACAGTTCAAACTCTGTCTAGAGAAAGGGTCAGAGTAAGCACTCATATTACCAGTCAAGTTTTTCTTTTTCTTTCCTTCACGAGTGATTACTCTTATCAAACGATGATCCAATAGCCCTCATCGCTGACTTTTCATAAGGCCAGGAAGAGGCCCAGATGCTATCTCATGCGCACAATCCCCAGCTTCTTCTTCAGTGGGTCGCAGCCATCTTTCTTTTGCCAGTCATTATTTTCAAGGGAGGTGCCAGGATCCGATTGGTGGATTAAGGAGGTTGCCACAACCCACACACACATTCATACAGAGCTTCTATACTTCTATTTATATAGTCCCTCTCTTTCACTCACACACTGTAGGCACAGCCATCAGGGGAAATCGGTGGTGGTAAAAAGTCTGTATACATTTGTCCACGTGATTAATCAAAACACGCACACACACACACACACACACACACACACACACACACACACACACACACACACACACACACACACACACACACACACACACACACACACACACACACACACACACACACACACACACACACACACACACACACACACACACACACACACACACACACACACACACACACACAGAGCTCTTGCTTGCCTCATCAGTGGCTAAATGTGCAGTCTGGCTGCTGCATTTCTCTCCCTCCCTCCCTCTGTCCCTCCCACTACTCGTCTCTCTTTTCTAAGCGGGACCTCTCACTGCATCAGGAGCCTGCAGAGCAGTGAGAGCAGTGAGAGCAGTGAGCAGGACGGGGCTGTAAGAGTGTGACACAATTAACTGTGAACAGGAGAGAACTAATAGAAACATCAAGGAAACAAATATCTTGAGCTGGAGGAGGCAACAGGAGGAGAGATGACATGATGAGGTGAGTGATGGCAGATGAAAAATGAGGGACTTGCACCTGATTAGTTAGTCAGTTAACTGTTTCCTTTAGAATCCTGTTATTCAGAAAACTACTGTGTAATGAGCTGGCTCACTAGGAAGCAACTCCATGCACTATCACCATGCAGATTCCTTCAAATTTTCTATAATATGTGTGAACATATCCCACTGCCATGTAACAACATAAACACACATTGGCCATTTTATGACCTTTTAGTTGTTGTATCATCTCAATTGAATGGAGCATCCTCACAGCAGCACTCTTAGCTCCAGTTCCACTGTCTGTTGGCATCCTTCAAATGCATCAGGAGCACAATGAAGCTGGCGGTCCCACTTCTGAGCAGTTCTGGTCCTGACAGAAAGAGCTGACAGAGGGTCTGTGTTTATACATGTCAAAATATAGTGACATATATGACTGCTCTCGGTTTCTGCTGCTGTTCACATGCATCAGAACTGTTAATTCAATAATACACGCTATCAGTCGTTCTACAATGTGATGACACTTAAAGGCTATGTTTATTCACACAGCTCAGCCACTGCAAGTTGAAGTAAGTTCAGAATGGAAGTAACTAATTATTGGGATTTAGGGCCTGTACCTGTACCTATCACAGACATTTTATACAAGTGAGCAGGACTATGTTTGGTAGTGGAATGATTTTACCCTGCAGTGCAACATGAAAGTGAGGACTGCTCCTTCTGAATGACAAAGAAAAAAATGCTTGAATCTCAGTTTTCTAATGCCTCGGACATACTACACAAAGTGGTAAGATCTCTGTACCGTTCATATTACACGACCTGCTGTCTTGTAATCGCAGGCTTTCAGTCATTGTGACTCATCTGTGACGGGGTTCATACACGATCCTTCACCAGGAGAATTGTCTCCAAATCACGCTTTGTCACGAAAACATGTGATTCACGAGCGAAACAGCAAATGTTTGTCACTTTCATGATGGGCGTAAAAAAAAAAACTGTGTTCAATTTATTGCAGGATACTCTTATGTTGACAGGTCATAACCCGGAAGTATTTTGAGGGGCGCTCTCTGTGTTGTGTGGACGGAGAGGAATAACTTGACGTGTTAATATGTGGTTCAGCATTAAAGCTGCTCGAGGTTACGCTCATTATCAGTGGAAACGTACAACATGACAGAAACAAGCCTCGCATATAGTCTGCTCGATGATTTTTTTTCAGAAACACGAAAAAGGCAGAAAATAAAGGTGTTGTGTTCCTCCCCCGGGATTCCAGGTTGACACACTCACTATCTGTCACATCACAGCTCACACCGCAGGAGATGGGTTCCCCGCTGGTTCCCAAACTTGTCCAGATATTTAGCCTGCTAGATATCTGAAAAACACAGATTTGCTGCAACTCCAGGATTTGTCGGTGAGTTGAATATCAAGCTTAAAGTTGCTGTAGTGTGAACTCAGCATCAAGGGTTTGACTCATGACTCCCCGACACCTTTAGAGACGTGCTAGCTACAGATGAAAGAGCATCTCCCATGCCGGAGGTCAAGGGTTCAAGGACACAAGTCGCAGAGGAAAGGCAAGTTCAAGTATGTTCAAAATTTTGATCTGATTATGTGTGATGTCCGAAAATATCCTGAAAAGGACAGTTAGGGCAAAGTCAATGATTGCCAAAGAATCCATGAAAGCCCGTTAAAAATAATTGACAACACAAATCTTTCGGGCATCGGGCCCCTTTGTGGTCACAGCCCCCAATGGAACTCAGACTCCCAGGGTTCTTCTCCTTTCTCAGCTGTGTTTGAAGTCTATCCCTGGACCCAATCATCAGCTAATGTTGGTACCTCTGTGTCACCAGGGCAGTTCCTGACTTCCATGCAGGCAGACCATTACAAATTAGCCATCCAGTCTATGCACACAGACAGACACACATGCACAAACTCTCAAACCTGTATATAGTAACATTTGTTAGATTAGATATGGTTCTTTTCACCTATACTATCTTTGAATAAATGTTTCAAAATATACACGCTGGTCTATTTTAAGGGGAAGTAAAAGTTTTGGTGGAAGCTCGTTTCTCTCTTTGTTGTTGTTGTGATTTTACTGTTCTGGCCGGGCCACAAACACGCGACCTCCGGTATGGGACGGTGAGGAAATATTCGCTGATTCTTACAAAATGTGCATTGCTTAAAAATCGCTTACTGCCCCTTTAATGTTGCATAAGGCTGAGTATTGTTAACCGCTTTGCAGTAGAAATCCAAATCCTTCAACCTTTGCAAACTACCAATATTATTAATCAGAATTCCAAATTTATATTTATTATAGATAATGAGAATGAATCAGTGTATTGGGTATCACTTCCCTTCCTTTGAAGGGTGCTGCCCCAAGGTAGCTTTAATATGAATCAAAGTTATTATTAACTAAAATATTTTGGATATTTCAGACATTTTTGATTGCCATAACTCATTAGCTGTTACACCTATAGAACTCAACAAAATTGGCGAAGCAGTGTACCACAACAAATCTGATCTCATTTTAAACATAAATATTGGTATTCAGGTTCAACGTTCGGCGCATTATGACAAGAATCATGAATGTCTGAACCAAGTTTTTTTAAATGCTTTAAGAACACACTGAGCGTATTTCATTGGATAACTGAAAACCTTGACCTGGTGATGTGATAGATACAATGCAACTCGGATTAGTCACATGGGGAATGTTAGAAGAAATCTATCAGTTTGTTTCAGTCTGTATTAAAGTGGTCGACCGATAGAACACCAATATAGAGCTTAAGATAAATGATGACTTCAGCAAGTACCCACTTCCATTTTCGGTTTTCTATCCCACCTTAGAGCACATTACAGGAAAGCAATATATTCTCACACAATTTTGTATGGATATACTCTGCCATTCAGTCCAAATGTGTATTGTTTCAGAAAAGAACAGTTAGACTATTTATTGATATAGACCCAGTTCTAGTAAATAAATAGAGTAGGTCTGAAGCAATGTAAGCATACATTGCAAACTGTATTTTCCTATATTTCATTTGGCTGGCAATGAGAAAGATGGAGACTATGACTACTGAGCAGAATGAACTTACCTTCTATGTAACCCTATTCTCATTCTGTAGATTCCCAACAATGCCGGCCTGCTCCGCCTCACTGCTCTTCTTCCTCGTTCTGCTGCTGTGTGGGCTTCTGGGGGGTTGGGTGCTCACTATCTGCCCCTCTGTGTGCTCCTGCAGCCGGGGACACCGTATGGTGGACTGCTCCTCACGAGGCCTGACCAAGCTACCTCCTGGTCTGCAGCACAACATCCGCTTTCTCAACCTCTCCTTTAACAGGTGAGCAATGTCATCTAGTGATAGATCGGCAAAGTTCTCTTTACAAACGTGAGGCAGGCGGCCAATAATCTCATATTTTGTTCAAGAGGTTAGGATTAGAAAGAAGAGAGATTAAAACAGATGAATTTTCCATAATAATAGCCAATAAGTCGTTCTTGCCTCCCTATCAACCACACTGTATGTAGTGGTCTTTATTTGTAATCAATGCAATCTAGTGACTGTTTACAAGGTAGTTATATTGACTCCTAATGATATTGTGGCTCTCTCAAGATTTTAGCATGTAGGACCTGAATTATGTATCTTGCCCCACACAATGATCACAATTTTGATGTACATTCTTTATATTTATACTCCTTATTCTTCATATCTAACATTTTTTATATTTGTTTTTCTTTAAGTTTGTACGGTGTGTTGTTTGCCTGATGCATCCTGCCTGCCATCTATCTATCTATCTATCTATTTGATACTAACATGATTAAATCACAATCTCATCAAATGCTGTCATACTTGTAATATTAAGTGTCAGGATGATAAAAGTAAATATTGTGTGGTGGAGAAGCACTTACTACTCACTGAACTACTCGCCCCACTGACCTCACCACGATCCCTCCGCTTCACAAACTCAAACCGTCTACCACAGACGACCGGGAGTTTTAAAAAAGATCTTAAAACATTTCTTTTTAGCAGAACATATGGCTTTTAACCAACAGCGCTGGCTGATGCTATTTATGCTCACATTTTAAAATGTTAGCTTTTTATCTCTCTTTTTATACAGTTGTTTTAATACGTAGCACTTTAAGATTTTCTTTTAAAGTAAAGGGCATTGCAAATAAAATTATTATTATTGTAATTATTACCTACAATGCCTCTATGGAACTTTGTTTGCTATAAGCAATAATATTTCTGGCCACAGTGGCTTTTGTTGGAGGGGTTCACTAAAGAATAAAGGCATCAGTAACTTGTGAAATGCATGTAATAAATGTTTATGAATGTGCTTTTTAATCATGACATTCCTCTAACAGCTTGTTGGGTCTGGACAGGCAGCTCAGCCCCTATTCTCACCTGCGAACACTGGACCTGTCCTACAACCGCCTGGAGAACCTGCCACCTTCCTTGCCACGGTCTCTGTGGGACATGCGAGTGGTGGGGAACCACCTGTGCTTGCTGGACAAAAATGACACAGCTTACCATTGGAACCTGAAAATACTGGATCTGTCTGATAATGGGCTGGAGAGAGTGGTTTTCATCAACAACACACTACCCCATCTCCAAGCTCTCAACCTCAGTCACAACAGGTTCTGGACTGTGCCCACAAATATGCCACACAACCTGGAGAGCATTGATTTGTCACATAATTATCTGGTGCAGATCCTGCCTGGATCACTGGACCAGCTTCCTCAACTGGCTCAGTTCTACTTGCATGCTAATCACTTCTCCTGGTTATCTGAGTGGGTCTTTGAGAAGCTAACGGGCCTAGAGTTAATCTCTCTTGGAGATAACCCCTGGGCTTGTGAAGAAGAAGAAAACATAATGAGGCTCCTGAAATGGGCTGAGCAGACCCGTGCAACTGTCTTAGGCTGTCCCTGTTATATAAGACCCGTCTGTGGGCAATCCCATCTGGCAACACCAGGTAAGGTGTGGCGCACTGCGCTTTTCACAGAGCCACCACTTTGGGTAAACAGCAGAGGTGAAGGGCACGATGGTCAATCCCGTGCAAGGACTGGAGAGGTCACATCAAGTTACCAGGCCAAGTCAGCCCTTTTTCAGACAGGAGTAGATCAGGACAAACGAAGAGGGAACGGATCTGGGGATCATGTGGTGAATGTCTGGACATCTTCCACAAGCTTGGAAAGTTTCTCATACAAAAGCACAACAGCATCATCATGGTCTTCAACGAAGAAGCCCAAAGTAGATAACTCACAGAATCAAGGCCAGAGCCTCCTTGTCGAGACTCAGCTGACTGTCACTCTGACTATTTCAGTAATGACAGCAATATTCATCACTTTATGAAGCACCTTGACTGGACACAAAATGCACTGTTGAAAGGATTATTTATTTTGGTTGGTAATAACTGTTGTGACTGTTTCTGTCTTCTGTCATGAAGTCCATCATCATGAAACGATGATGATGGACAAGGTCTATACAATTCCTGATCTTAAAGAATCTGTACAAAGCTTTATCATAGAAAACTTCTAAAAATGTGTGCAAACATGATTCATATGGCGCTCTAAAGTCACTGCACACTGACAGACTGCTGTGCTCTAGGTTTTTTTCACAATACTGAAAGAAATCGAGATGCATTGCTTATTAAATGTTTGCATTTTTAAAATCTAATCCATGAGATTATTAATATTTTATTCATTTGTTTAGAAATGTGACAGACCCAATAATTTGATATTTTGATACTATTATTCCTCCTAAATTGGACCTATGTCACGTTAACATGCACCGCGGGTTGTACACAACAAACATGACGGAGGCTGAGCAGATTTACCCTTTGAACTACAAATCCAAAGTTTGGGATCACCACGAGTTTCACAAGAGAGACGGGAACAATGACAAGTCTGATGCAGTTTGCAAAATGTTCTGCGCTGCTCTTGAGGACACAGGCAGTAGAACTAACCTCATAACTCACCTGGAGCGACGACTCGGTCTGACCGTGGAGGCGTCTGTCAGTTAACCGGCTTCCCCCGCTTTGAATTCGGATTCATTAACAGTTACTACCCCCAAGACTAGTGATGATGGTGTGTTTTCCATGCCCCGCTGGCTGACAGCTCCACTCGTTCAAAGACAATAACTGATGCGTATCGTATCGGCCTCACACCAGAGATCCCCAACCCCAGCCTGTAGTATAGCAAAAACGTTATAATTGTACTGTAATTCCATCAATTACAGTAGTACAATGCAATGAATATCCTGTGCTGTAGTATACGCAAGAAATTAAATTCTGAGAGGACAACCAAGGTATTATTTGTTTCTTGCAAATAATTGCACTGAAAACACATGAAGATGCCACATCCAACTTTTAGCAAAAGCAAAAACCGCATTATATTCAATCGATTCAAAACTAACTGGTTCACAAGTTTTTTTTACTGAGGCCTTATTATTGCCTCCAAAGCGGCTTCATTGTTTTTGGTCTGGCACAGGGGTTGAAATTGGATTTGTTTGAAACAGGAACTGTTGGGTGATTTAGACAACCACTGTTAATACATGTGTTAATATCCCAGAAAATTCACAAGCAATGATTCAAACTGATGCATCATCAGATGCCCTTTTCACACTAACATTTAGGGGATATGCAGGTTTTTAACAGGTAAATCCACTCAAAATAGCTACTGACCTTTCAAAAACTTTGTGCCAGATTTTAAATTTTTCACTTCTGAGTAAACTAAATTCCATGTGTATTCATTAATCTGTTAGTGGTTATTGGCTGTGTTAAGTTTCTCAGACAAACGTGAATTAACACATCAGAATTGATATGTAAAAAAGACTGTGGAAGTAATATTCAAAGGTTGCACTGATCAGAAGCCAGGGGAGGCAAGACTTTCCCAAAATGATGATGGCTTGCTGGTTGTTTTTAATGATGCACAAGTCAGGGTTTTTCTTTCCCCCGCACCCAACTGACTCGTTATGAGAGTCAAACACTGCTACCTGAGGACCGACACAAACCTGATTATTAAAAAGCCCAAGCCCAACCATCAAAATCTGCTGTTAAAATTGACAAATAATTCCTTCACTACTGTCACATTTTAAATCACAGAATGAAAAGAATAGAGGTGCACTACTGTCACACTCTGGTCTATCTCACTTCTGAGACACCCCTGTCAGTAACATTGCTCTACCTTGGTGTGTTTCATTGATGTTCTGAGCACAAAGAGAAATTAAATGATTTCTTTCTAATGTCCTGAGGAAGAAAAAGCCTTTCATCGTGAACTTCTTCTGTTACTGCTTACCTGTTGTACGGGATTTCAATGTTTTAGCCATAGATAAGGGATAACATTATGCTTATCTGGGCTATAATCATCAATAGACTTGTTGAGCAACATAGCTTTCAAATATAATAAAATAAATGCAGACATATGATTAAAAACATTATAAATATACACAAAAAAGCAGATTGACATTCAGGTCCTACCTGCGGGCCACATAGTAGAACACTGGGTTCCCAGTCTTGGACGTTCCTGCCTGGTAGAAGATATTGAGGGTCTTTAAGGCTTTGAACTCCTCCTTTTCATGGACCTGGTGTCTGAAGAGCAACCAGAGAGAAACATTTATTTAACAGGGTTTAGTGAATGGATTTATATAATACATCTTCTACCACTCAAAGCCCTTTACACACACACGCACACATTCACACACACCCTCAATGCTTCCGTCGCAGACTGAAAACTCACCTGTTCAGGCTGCACCTTACTCCCTGAATTTATTATTAAAAAACAAAAAAACAACAAGATCTAAATGAGCACCTGAAGCTGTTTTTGCCTATTTGATAAATGTTTATTTACTCTCTTTTCTTGAACTTTTGGGTAATATCTTAATGGTTGAATGCACTTATTTTAAGTTACTTTGGACAAAAATGTCTGCTAAATAAATGTGACATAATGTAATGTAAAACAGAGCTTTCTATACCTTTGCACTTTGTCAATCACATACACATACATTCTCTCACTCCCTACACGGGCATCATGGGCAATTTGAGGTGCAATAAGTAGCAGGTAATCTGTTTGTGTTGTTGTAACATCTGGTTTTATTACAGCAAGACTATGCTTTATTTCTGGTAAAAATGTTAAATTACCCCAGTGATCAAAATTGTCCATAGCAGTAGATAAATCTTACCAGTGTCAGGTTGAAAAACCATTTAGCTTAAAACATTAACATTGGAACAGATTAAAAAGAGGAAATGGTAACAAACACAGGAAAAACAGCAGCTACAAAAGCATGTTGGCAATAAGTTCAGCATAAAGTCATCTGGGTTGCTGCTAAAACAAACAAAGAGGAAACAGAGAAAGGAAGAGTCATTGTCTTAGACGAAACATTATGTTACATGCTGGAAGGGAACCAACCTTGTCATGAACTCCTCAAACTTGGAGCTCGTCAGGTTAAGACTGGACCAATGAGTGTCAGCTACAGGTTTGTGTTCAGGAGGTCCCAAGTAGGCGAGCAGGGTTGCCATCTTGTCAAAAGGTCGCCTGCCTACAGCCTTGTGATCCCTGGAAACGTAAGTAAGACTTTCACATATAAGAACATACTGCAGAACACACTAATGTTTTGTGATAGATAAAGTCATGTATTCTTACCTGTTACTCGAGAGGTACTGGCCAATCCTCTCCTGGTTGTTCCACAGCAGGCGATGGAGGGCCAGCACATTACCATCACTGATAAACGACAGACTGTGATTGACAGTATCGCTGGGTGGAGAGTCAGAGGCTATGTCCAAGAAAAACCTGTAGGGAGAAAGGAAAGGAACAACTCAACCTACAGACAGAAAATACTTTCACCTCGCTGTATTAATTACAAATAATCCAAGGATTTGTATACCAGTGACACTATTGAGACAAAAAGCCCCTCAGGGGAAGTCCAGGACAATGTCAACACATCTGTGTTGTGCCTCACAAAATCGAGGATTTGAAAACATGGCACTTTTTCCAAACATAAAAGAAAGCAAGAAAACTCAAAACTCCGAGGATCCTTCAATATATCCCTTCTAGGTGTGAAATCGACCATTGGTCACTGGGTGTCCCAGACCCAAGGGGTTCACCAGGGCAATAAAATCCCAGCTCTTCCCCTATTCATTCTCTTCACCCTTCGGGGAGTAAAGATCTCTCTCTTTCTGCCTCTCACTTCAAGGAGAGATCATCTCTCCTCTCTGCTCACCGCTCTGCTTTCTTAGAAGCCTGGCTTCATGCAGACCTGTCTGAAGCAGACTGCAACCATTTCCAAAAGGCAGTGAGACGAGAGCCTGCCTAAGGAACAACCAAAGCTCTAAAGTCTGTTTTAACATCACCACACAAACTCTTGCAAGATGACAAAACAACAGGGGCCACCAAGTAGAGTTGGTGTTGAGCGTCTAACTCTGTGAGGAGACAAAAGGTCACTAAAACCAGATCAATACATCTGCCGCATACTGGACTCACAAACAACAATCCCTTCTTCTTTTTCCATTGACTTGGTAATGTAACCTGGGCATAGCATAGCGCAACACAGCTAAACATAGGGAAGTTTAATTTTGTGAGTGTGCTGTATTGATTTGATCCAATGTATTTACTAATGTGTGTGCAGTGATGTGTGGCCCAGCAGTGGCAGTGAAGAAGAGCAGCGTGAGGAAGGAGCTAGCACAATGGCTAACGCACCAAGCGCTACGTTTAGCATTCAGCTAAGCTACAGAACCCCTTTGATTTTTCCGAACTACTCTAGTTGACAAAATGGATACGAAGATTCCAGAGATTTTGTCAAGCAAGCAATTTAGCAGCAAACTTCAGGTCAATACTTTGATCTTTTGTATGGGAGATGAAGCTGTTGATGTTTTGAGAGGCTTGAAGCTCGGTGAGGTAAGCCAGCAAAATTACGTTAAAGTCAGCGATGGCTCTCAGTTGTTCTTTGTAGTGAAAAAGAATATCCTTTACAAACTAGCACAATTTATCATGCGCAAGCACGAAGCAAACAAGACTGTTGATGCATTTGTCACTGCTCTCTTTGCAATAGCAGAGCACTACAAGTATGGGAGGTTGCATGATGAGCTGATCAGAGAGAGGATAGTGGTAGGGCTGGCAGACACACGTCTCTCAGAACGCATGGAAATGGAAAAAAGACGTAGACCTGTAAAAAGCCATTAACATGGCAAGACAATCAGAAGAGACCAAAAAGCAGGAGTGATGCCAGTGGTGTAAGTCAGATGAATATAATGTCTGTGGACAGAGTATTTTAAGACAGACAGCAAAAGGAAAACTCTAAATTCAGCAATTGAAAAGTAATGGAGAAAAGCCTGGCAGAGTAAAAATCCAAGTCTCTCAGGTTCTGTGGTATGCCTCACCCTAAGCATGAGTACACCCTGCCATTCTGCCAATGGTGCAAAGTGCCGCTCCTGTGGGAACAAAGGGCACTACCAGTGTGCGTGCCTTGCTGGTAAACCTGTGCATGGTATTACACAGGAGGAAGAGGAGGAAAGCGTCTTTTTTGGCTCTGTGTCATTGGATGCTCATCCATGGACTGATAAAATAGACATAATGGACGAAAACATCACTTTTAAACTTGACACTGGCCCAGATGTAACTGTTGTGTCAAAGACTGTTTTCGACAGCTGCCTGTTCTCTAGAAAGCAGAGAAACCTTTGTTTGGTCCAGGAGGGATTCCACTGGATGTGTCGGGGTTCATCAGACTGTGATGTAACGATATGAAAATTTTATCATCACGGTTGGAGTGACCAAAATTACCACGGTTATCAGTATTATCACAGTATTTTTAAAATATGATGAAAATGTTCAAAAATGATACATAAACCTTACTGCGGCTGCATTGCAAGTCTTATCTTGTTCAGAGATGTGTTTGTTTCTGCTTTACAACATAACCACAATGAAACAATTAGATTTAAAATAAATTAAAAAACCAAACATTTCTTTATTTCTGATTCAATTATTTGTCCTCACTGACTCCGCTTCCCCTCTCTGCATTCACTCTATAGCTCCATCGACCCCCGGCTCTCTCTCTCAACCTCTGCGAGGGGTCTAAATATGAACAAGTATGAACACTCCAAGAGCGAGGTCATCACAACTGCCGGCATCTGCTCTGATCCAAGGAAGACTGAGGCCGTCAGAGAGATGGAGGAGCACACAAATGTTGGCAAGTTGAGGGATGTCTAGCGATGGTCTGTCAGCTGGGAAAGTTCATTCCCCGGCTAGCAGAAACAGACAAGCCACTCCGCAACCTCCTCTCGGAGAAAAACTGCTGGGTCTCGGACGAGGATCAGGTGACGGCATTTGAAAGAAGAAGGGACTGTCGTCTCTTCCTGTGCTGGGTATATATGACCTGAAAAGAGACACCAAAGTACCAGGCGATGCATCATTGTATAGCTTGGGAGGTGTCCTGTTCCAGAAGTGGGAGAAAGAATGAAAGCCTGTGGCTTATGCACCACCGGTGCTTACTTCAACTGAACAACTGGATACGCAGGTAGAGAAGGAGGCCCTGGGTCTCACATGGGCCTGTGAACTGTTCCAGGATTTTCTCATAGTAAAACATTTGTGCCTAGAGACTGACCCTAAACCCCTTATCAGCCTGTGTGGAGCTGAAGCACTGAATCTTCTGCGACCGAGATTCCAGCGCTTCAGAATGAGGTTAATGCGCTACACATATTCCGTCCTGCATGTGTCAGGAAAATCACTCTAGACAGACTGGCAGACACTATGTTGAAACTGGTAATTGTTAGTCGATTTGGACAAAAGAGTCAGCTAAATGAACGTTATGTAACTTACCCATACCGGGAGTACTCAAGAGTATTGATTATAACCAAGCTTCATGGTGATTGGGCAATTACGTTGACAACAGAGCACGGCAAAACATTTATTGTCACCTCCTTCCTAACGCCACAGACCAGTGACTGTTAGCTCTATCCTGTGGGGGGACAATATCGCCCACAAGCCAGTCAACTATCATTAACAGTTGCAACAAATTAAATGCCAAAATATCCCTGGCCTTGTGCTACCCATAGTCCTCTTAGTTAACCACAATGGCCAGCAATTTTCTTCTGAACAATTTCATGGGTCTTTTTCTCTGAAACTGTTACAACCTCCAGTTTCAACCCTTTCAGAAGCCAGCACATGTATTTTGATTCACAGCAACATATTTAGACATAGTTTGGATTAAAAAAAAGGGGTGGGGAGTCCTGTGTTCACAGACTGAATGCGGTTAGTCAACATCATGCTCCAAGTGTCTTACCTCCTGGCTGAATCAAAGTTGCTCTTTACAAAGTCATTAAAAGGCCTCATGTGTTCTTCTTTTGTAAACAAGACATGGTTTGCAATGCTCTGTAGAATCTGAAGAACAAGACGGAAATAAACAACAAGCATATTAAAACCTATCCAGACTGTGTCGCTGAGGATTGTTGTCTACTTGCACTGATTTAGCATTAGCACTACCCATTAAGTAGCAGCGTTACATGGTCATTGTGACTATGACAGCAAACATGTCTGCTGTAACACATTTGCTGTCTCAGTCACTAGTCTGATCCCTGTTCATATTTAAGTAAATACATTGAGATTGTTCACCTCTCACCCAAGAGGCTTCTTCAGTTCTTACTAAATTGTGGTGAATCCCAGGTATCCTCACAGTTCTTGGTGATGCTCACGACTGTTTTAACAAGGGTCGTTGGAGTCACAACAACGTGTAATCGTGAGGCTTTCAGACGCTGTTCACACTACGTGACGCATTGACAACAATGGGTCAAACACTACACGATACTTCACTTCTCTTGTTTTGTCATGAAAACACACGCAAGGACTCATGGGAAACATCACAATGTAATTTCTTAACATCAACACCAAGACTACGGATTAGTTCCCCTCCAGTCAGATGCATCATAAGCCATTATAGATACCAGACTTACCTTGGACATGAGTTTGAGACCCCGTTCTATCCTGGGCAAGGGCTTCTTGTCCAAGATGCCAGCCTCATATGGGGACACAATAGCTGGGTTGACAAATCTCAGAAACATGGCGCTGCCCACTGCACCAATGCTGTTCTGAGGGAAGCGCTGACTCACCACCTGCATGAAGTAGGATGGAGGGAGAAGGGCACAATAAAGGGGAAATGTAGAATAGATGGAACAAAAGAAAAAGGGTTGAGTAGGTTTGAAGGAATGAGGGAATAAGAAAATATTGAAAATTAAATTCAGTAAATTTAATAGAACAGGAGGGAATGACGAGAATAATAAAATATATACAAGTATCAATGTGTAAGAGAGGAGAGTGAGGTGAAGATGTCAGGCTCAGGGGAAGGAACAATGAGGATACACATAAAGAGAGACTTTGAAACAATCCCAGTTCATTTCAAGCTGTCACAAGAGTGAGGATGACTCGAGTATCAGCCCAAGAAAGAGATGGAAGGAAGAGAAACACAAGGAACCCAACTTCGTACTGCTCCTGATAAAAACTGGAAGTAGTAGTATGCCGTACAAGTGATCATCCAACAATCTGACAACCCACAGGTCACGTAGCTTGAGGCAAAGCAGGACTGTGTGACACATTTAGGGTGGTAATGGATACAGTTCAGTCTGTCCCTTGTCAAGCTGCCAATGAGTCGAGAAAACTGAAGCAGGGCTGCAGACAAAAGTAGTTCCTGGAATATTTGCCCCTTAAAGGGTTTCTGTCAATTTGTTTAAAAAAAAAGTAAAAAACAATCCCATATGGATTATCAGTCCTGAAGCTACATCATGTGGTTAATGACAAAGAATTGTTATCCAGTCTTCCTCAACTGTATACTGAGAAGACATCAATGTGGCCAAAACAAGTGCTCATTAAAGGTTCATTCTAATTTATTCATATTTTTGTAGTTAATTTTGACCACCCTTTCAATTAGTAAAGTTAAAACGGAGCTGTCCAGCCAGTAGATTTGTGTCATGTGAGTAAATGAATGGGCTATGCTCACTCTTGCAGCCCCGAGCGCAGCACACTCTAAGCAGGCCTGCACGACAGCCAGCATGCTGTGTGATGTTGCTGTGTTTTTAGATAAACAGCATCATGGTAGGCAGGTGACAGTTATGTTTATATGCTCTAGAAGAGGTAACGGTGGCGAAAATGAGTGCGTCCACAGAGATGTCATGTTTGAAACACTCAAGCATACATTTTACAAAGGTTAGACATGTACTTACTTGAAAGACAAAATCAAGATGAACATCAACTGCTCTAGCTTAAACTTACGGCATTGTCCGTTAATGTGTGAGCAAAGTTTTTCTGTGCTACATGGGATTGCTACAAATATTTGGAATACACTTTTCTTTTCTTTTTTTTACCTCTAAATGAAGCAATTACAAGGCTCAGCATAGTCCCCAAGCCAAATCGTCTGCTCATCTCCTCTGTGGCCTGCACACACTGTCAGCAAAAATTCACATTTATCTCCTTTGGCTATTGTTCTCTGACACTCTAGAGAAAGACCCATATAACAATTAAGTATTTTGTAAATCAAGATTAAAAAAGCTGGAGACCATGTAAAAATGGCTATCTAATATTCCTGTCTAAAAGTGATTCTATATTTTGAATATCCAATGCAAGTTTGACACAAAGGAAAACAAAAACCTGTGAATGCTGTGAGTGCTTGAATTAAACTGGTACAATGAATTCCAATGGTGACATGCTGACTTTGGCAAAAATGATCCAAATATAAGTCCTCCACAATATGTTGTTAAAGAATGAAGACTGAGAGGCACAATAGAATAAGTCGTGCCTTATAACGAGAGTAGAGATATAAACTATCAGAAATTAAAGTTTGTATGCCCTCTGCATGCCATTGTCAGAAATTCTCATAGATAGTTAGTGAAAAAAGATTTGCTACTTGGTAACACCCTAGTAAAACAACAAGTGACTGAGTGTTTCTTAAGTACAACAAAACAACATATTTGATTTTCATGATTTTTTTGGACATACTAACATAATTATAAATATAAGGACTGTTTTTTATACAAAATCATTATCAGTCAATGCCTGTCTGAAGTCTAGAATCGACGGATGACACCAAATTCTGAGTTCCTCCCTTGACCTCGCAAGGCCTTTACTCCAGCTGCCTATAGTTGCTGGTTGCTTGTAGGTTTTTCTGCCCCCACTAACTGAAACACTCTATTGGGCTGAGATCAGGTGATTGACTTGGCCCATGAAGAATTTCCCATTTCTTTGCCTCAAGGAGATCTTGGGACGCTTTTGCTTTATGTTTGGGTCATTATCCAACTGCAACTGCATGTGCCATCCTATCGATTTTGCAGCATTTGACTAAATCTGAGAACAGAACGTACAGCACTATACACCCCAGATTTTATTCTGCTACTTCCATCAGCAGTGGGGCCAAATCTGTGTTATTTCAGTGTCTCAAATGGGGCTGTCAAAACTTTCACTAAATTATTATCATGACCAAACAAATTCACAAAATAATAATATTATCAATATTATCATGACATCTAAAAAAAAGCCTGAGAAAAAACAACATACTAAAAGCCAATTTCATCTTTTACTTTGTTTATTGTGTTTTTTAAACCTAATTTTAGGAAAATTAACTAAGCTTAAATACTCCAAAATGAAAATACCTAATAGGGTTGTGCAGTGATCTCTGCAATTAAAGATGCCAGAGAGATCTGACAGATCTCCAATGAATATAATACATTGTTATTCATAATTTATTTATATTTATGATAATCATTTGTGTATATCAAATTGTTACAAAAAAATCATAAGCATGCAGGCACGCACAAAACTAGTTTTCAAAGTAATTTTACTAAACGTGCTTCACTGATACAGAACAGACTGACGGAACATTTAAGATGTTACGGTATGAAAATTTAACATCAAGGTTAGTTTCCAAAAATTATCATGGTTATCAGTATTATCGCTGCATTTTAAAAATATGATGAAAATGTTCAAAAAGTACTGATATACATGAACATTTCAAAAGAAAGGCTCGTCTTTCTTTTTTTCTTGAAAAAGATCCATCTTGTGCAGAGATGTGCCTGTGTTTTATTCTGCTTTACAACATAACCACCATGAAACAATCAGATTAAAAGATAAAATGAAATAAAACTAAACTGTGGAGCTCGCTCAACCACCGTCTCTCTCTCTCTAACTCTCTACGTGCAGGAGGGGCAACTGAAACCTAGAGTGTGTTCTGCACAGAACCTCGACAACATGTAGCTCTCATGACTGACTGATTATCTTTGCTCACGTAGGGGAGTTGGTGGATTAGCACAGATGAGAAGCATGATAGTAAAATAAAAAACATCTCCCAAGCGCGATAACTCCCTAAAGACCTGTTCAATATTAATGTTTTCCCCCTGCATGTTCTGCAGACAGGATAGCCACCTTCTATCAACTGTTCCAACTGTTTCCTTTAGTTTTTTACAAATATATACTATACTATATCATCATTTGTGTATTAATTAAATTAATCCTTTTTTATTACTATTAACTTCAATATCAGTCTCACAACACCCCTACTGAAATATCGTTGAGAATTTGACGATTATACTGCTCTCATCGATTTGTTTCTTTTTCTTTCCCTTTTTAGTAGAAAAATTTAACTAAATAAGAATGGAATGGACAAATGTTTTGTTTCTCGTACTGTACTCAGTACATTGCTGAATACTGAACATAAATATTTTGAACAGATGACTAATATAAAGTACATGATGTTGTGAAGTAACACATCTCAATGTGTACAGACAGACTGACTGACCTGGGTCACAGCGAGGTGGAACTCATTAACCCTCTCCTCAGCTGTTGTCTCTGATTGGGACCAGCAGCAGAAGTGTACTTCCACTTTCACTAAATGGTTCGACAGATCAGTCGTGTTACCGCTTTTACTTGCAAAAGAAATTGTTACACTTGGGGCAACGAGCGTTGTCTCCATCGATTTTGGTGAAGTACAACCAGACTTTTGACTGTTTTCACTCTTTGTGCCATCGCCACAGGGAGCAGGTCTGCGTGTGAGTTAAAAATGTAAAAGAAAGATGTGTTCAGATGTAAAATAATGATATTCTGGAAATTGTATGGTTAAGTATAATTACATTGAATAATTTAAGTGATATACGTGAACACACGCCAATCATAGTTAATAATATTGCCTTTTTGGTGCATTAAAAAAGCCAGCAGCGGTACTAAATGAATAGCCGTTGTGATCTGAAAGAGCTGGCTCCTATTGCTGAGCTAAGCCATATGATCTGGCTTACTTAAGAGAGCCAGAGTTCCAATCTCTACTGTCCTCTCTCCCCCCGGTCCGTGGCTCCATATCGTACACTAACAGCAGTTGCAGTTCGATCTCAGCTTCCCCCAGGCCATGTGTCCTTGGGCAAGACATTTAACACTAAATTGCTTCTCACTACTCTTCAGACAGTTTATGAATGTGACAAAAAAAACGCTGTAAACAGCTCTGTATGAATAAGTGTGAGGGTGAATGTGACATATACATACATACATACCTATTTACACACACACACACACACACACACACACACACACACACACACACACACACACACACACACACACACACACACACACACACACACACACACACACACACACACACACACACACACACACACACACACACACACACACACACACACACACACACACACACACACACACACAGAGGGGGGAGAGAGAGAGGGAGTACTCTTCGTTGGATATAGTTGAGGAATCCATGACAGAGGCCAGTTTATCAGAATATTAAATCTAAGACCATTCATGTCTTTTATAAAGTAAGGCTGCAGCTAACGATTATTTTGTTATCTATTAATCTAAAGATTATTTTCTCTTCAGAAGATTAATCCTTTGGTTAACTTACAGATATATAATAACCATAACTTCCATTAATCTTTCAACCTTTTACTCACGCATTTTTTCATAAGAATACTTACAAATATAAATTTCAAATCCTTTACTTTAAAAAAATAGTGCCAAGAATGCAAAAAGGAATGTAGGGCATTGTTTACTTTAAAGTCCAAGACCAACATAAATTCAGTACAACATAAATAATGCAAAAAAGATTTCAGGGCATGTTTTAGTAATAATAATGTGACAAAAATACACACAAAATAAAATCAGTGACATAATTTTAAAAGAAACCTATAAATGAAGGAACCATTTCAAACTCTACACTGCCGAGGCCCTTTTCGCATGTCTCTGGTCGAAGATGACCTGCTCAAAATTAAGGGTATATATCTGCAAGATATATGGGTCGAGGGAAGATGGAACAAAAAGAAAAAATATGTATTATCTACGTAATATGCAGATGAAGCAAAAAAACTCTGAACATTATCTGTGCCAAATTCCATGCTGATAAAGTGAAGCAGAGCAAAGTTACAGGCTTTATATGGACATGGTCAGCTGTTTGAGGTCTCATTCAATTTCACTTGTATGTCTCTGTTAGTGTGTATTACATCTATACAACTGTTTCAGCAAAACAGTAGCGCTGCGTAATGACGTCAGAGATGTAGGGTATCATCTCATCTCAAAGTGACAAGTAGTCTTTGTGCTAGCCAACGGGAATGGATTTATTGATCAAAACTAGTGCTGTCAACATTAAAGCGTCAAAAACATTGAACGCCATTGACGCATTTTGTTTACTTCCTGTGGCAGCTGACATTGGTGATGACGTGTGCCGCAAAACCATTATCCATTAGCCATCCTGGCTTAAGATGGATATGGACAAGGCAGGAGTTTAAGCAGTTGAAAGTACGTTTTATCACGAAAACACACGTGAGAAGTGACAAGGGGAAATATGCGATACACGGGCGAAACAGGAATTGTTTGTAACTTTCACGATGAGCGTTAGAAAGAAACCATTCAATATATTGCTGGATATTCTTATGTTGACAGGTCAGAAACAGGATGTAGTTTGAGCGGCCCTGTGTTTTGGACGGAGAGAAAAAACTTGACGTTTAATATGTGGTTCTGTATTAAAGCAGCTCGATATTACGCCCATCATCAGAGTGAACACAACATGATAGGAACAAGCCCTGCATGTAAGTGATGAATTTTTTTCAGAAACATGGAAAAAGCAGAGAATATGTTTGAAGAGTGTTGTTGTGGTTTCCAGGTTGACACACTCACTTCCTGACACATCAAAGCTCACACTAGAGGAGATGGCTCCCCGACGTGTCCAGATATTTATCTGATAGATATTTGGACACGTCACTTTGGCCTCGATGGTTTTATGGGAAATCTGTAGTTCACAGGAGAGAATCTGTGCTCAAAGTTTAAAAGATGCTATTAAACAATAGTATTTGAATGTAAATAATTCCTTTGTGTTTATTAACATAAATTCCATAATTTTACATTTAAATATTGATTATTACAAACTTCAGTCTTAAGAAGAAAAGAGCGATTAATATCAAAGATTTATCAAAGCAAATTGTGCGATGAATTAGTAAAAAAAAATGTATCAAATAACAGCACTAATCACAACACAACTACGCTGTTTTTTTTTGCTCTTCTTCGACTGCTGGTTTGGTGAGAGTTGGTTGAAGAGTGATAATTATCGGTGGACTCAGAGCTTTCTGATGAGAAGTAGCTTGTGTTGTTAGCATTAGGTCTCTATTTAAGAAATTCCCACACTTTGGAAGATCTGGTCCAGGTGTTATGGTGCGTTCAAACCAGATTCTTGCATCGCTTAATTTTCGCAAGTATCTGAGTTTACAGCCTCTTCCTGTCTGGTGTCCAGACCAAAACAGGGGAGATGTGCGTGTCACTTTCTCCAGGGCAAAGTGTTGTCTCGCTCCTAAACTTGGTAAATAACACAGAAACTTCTCCTTTGTCTTGGGACGCTGCAGCATTTAACATCAGACTGTTACCTGCACTGCAAATTCACTGCTGCAGTCAACTATATTTCTCCAGACCCTCACCTTGATCACAGTCACACTCTCTACGTCGCTCTCTTCCGCCACACACACACACGCCATTCATATAACACAAGGTTTATCGGATGAAGTTTCCTTTTCTGAATACCCCACTAAAGGAGTTGCCATAACTGGGGATGAACATATGATGCGTTGACGCACTCTACGCAAATTGAAGATTTCACGCAACTGATGACATCTAAGCGTCGTTGCCGCCCTATTATAAAGGATTGTCATCTGTGAGGCATGCGTGTGTGTATGTTATAGAAATTTGTCATATAGGATGAAATGACTTGATTTGAAGGCAGATGAAATGTTCTGAAGAAAATATCTCCCTGCGTGCAAACAGAGTCCAGAGAAAAAAAAGAGAAGAGAGAATATCCCTGCTTCTAAGGAAATGTTAATTGAAAATACATCAAATGGTGCCAATATTAGTACAGTGATTTTTAGAGAGGGTTGTAGACAAAGTTGAATATGGAGAGATTGAAAAATAAATATGAAGAAATTAAAAATAATCAAATGAGTAAGATGCAAAAAGGCTTTTTTTGCTTCAGGGGAAGTGTCTGAGGTAAAATAGATTCTCCAAACTTACTGCTTTTTTGTTTTCCTTTTTTTCTTTTACTGTTGCTTTATTCAGTAGAGAGTGGCAAGTAGCCTACAGAACAGAGATGAGCACAATCATGGTCACAGCGCTCGTTCGCTCACTCACTCAACAAGTCAACATTTAAACATCTCGTAAAACAGAAAAATCAAGGCTGCTGTAAGAAAAGTGTTTATCATTGCTCAGGGGACCATGCATGTGTTGCTGTGGTTTAACTTCAGCAGACTGTACTTGTATGTGTGTGTGTGTGTGTGTGTGTGTGTGTGTGTGTGTGTGTGTGTGTGTGTGTGTGTTTGTGTGTTTGTGTGCATGAAAATGAAAATGAAGAGTGATGTCAAAACAGATAAAAAACACATCACTTGTTGCGGGTGTGTGTATGAAGAGTTGTAGAGTGTAAGCAGAAAGAACTGTGAGTGAGCGGCAGCGGCGGCGGCAGCAGCAGCAGCAGCAGCAGCAGCAGCGTGAGGCTACTTGTACATTCAGGTGGAAACTACAGCAAACTCAGTGCTGAGTGGAAATGGTGTGAGTGTACTAAGGTTAAACTGGAATATTGAATGGTGATATATATTTGGTGAGACAGGCCAGTCAGGTTTCATCCTGCTGTGATCACACCTAATCCATTAGTAGACCCTACCAACATCAGGGTGCTAGTTTTAAGGCATGCGGCCCTTATATGACTAATGTCAGAGTTGTGCCCATATTTTCAGTAAACACATTTCCAGTTGGTGCTGGCCTCGTTTGTCAACGACACCTTTTTTGATGTTCATGGACAGCATCTCAAAGCACTGATGAGGTGATGGAGGTGTCCATTTTGGGGAAATTCAGAATGGTTTCTCTGCTATTTGTTGAGATGTGATTCTTTTGACTTGATCAGATTATGGCCTTCAGTATGCACTGGGGTGATTTTCAGCTCACTACCTGGTGGTGGATTGCTTCATATTACAGGAAATAATATGAACGAGAAACAACAATGGTGAAATGTAAGATCTTTTTTTTTTTCTTGGACTAAAACAGCATTTACAAAATGTTGTGTTCAAAGCTGTTAGTCAGAGTATTAATCTAAAGACCATTTGTTTTTGTTTTTGTTTTTGAAGCAATGTCAGCTGTCGTGACTTATAAGGACCAGGAAGTGAACATGGGTGACTGCGTCATCGTTTCCAAAAGTCTAAATTTTTCTCCATCCATACTACAAAAAGCTTTTCAAAACTTCTCTTTATTACGCGCTCGAAAACTCAGGAGGATTGTGAGCAGCAGGTGTGAACTTAGCAGGAAAGATGCTTTTTAAATTTAAAACATGGTAATTTGGTGGTAGCCTATATATTTAATCTGGCCTGGGAATGTTGCTGGGGAGACGGACCTCATAGATAGTTCATTCAGTAAATAAACTATCTATGCATTTCTTGTACTGCACTGTAACTTTTATAACCTGTCTTATTCTACTGTTTTTATTTTCTCTTTTGAATTATTGTATTTTAATGTGATTATATCTGATTCTTAACAATGCTTTTAATGTTTTAAGTAAAGCCCTTTGAATTGTCTTGTTGAAATGTGCTATACAAATAAACTTGCCTTGCCTTGAAAAGATAAAAACACCACAAACTTGAAAAAAGAGGTGTAGTGTTTATAACATCAGCATCTTTAAGATTGTGACATTGGCTCCAGAAAAACGACAGATCGAGGAAATCACATCCTTTTGTAAAAGAGTCAAAGATAAAGTCAAATCAAACCTATCGTTATCACTTTACAAATTGAACAATGCACAGCCATTTTGTTTTTCATCTTTGTAGCCAATGCAGTTCTGAGTACGCCTAGATTTTCTACTAAAACAATTGAGCTAATATATGAAACAAGCAGTTTCTTTGTTGCATGATGTTACCATTTCTTGGTCTCTCATGTCATCCAAGCACACAGCAAAGTATCATGGGACAGGGGATGAATGACACCATAGGAAGGATTAGGTGTGATCACAGTTTGCATTCTGTCACCATCGTGTTTAAGAGGTGAATTGTTACCTGCTGTGAAACCCTGTCTTACTCCATTTTAACCCCTTTTTCTTCAAGCAGAGCTTCGTTTCACTAGTTTTTGCCATCATCAGTAAGACATTTATAGGTGATCTGTATGTGAACATCAGATAATAGCATCTGATCACAGGCCTCTCTTTAATATATGATGCCTATTATTTCTGACCCTCTAGCCCCAAATGGCTAACCCTGTGTTTTTAACCTCCCCCATGTATATTTGATTTGTTTTGTAATTAACTTATTATATAGATTAGATTAAATTATATAGATGGAATAAAATCTTAGACTCTTTGTCAGACATGTAATGGACAGCATAAGTAAACTGCTCTTTCTATGTGATGGGGTCTACAAGACTAAAAGACTATTCTCACCAATACATGATGCAGCTATTTAAGTTAGTATAGGAGCAATATAGATTATCAGTGTTGGATCAGTGCATCACTATTTCTACGTAGGCCTGAAACAATTAATGAACGGTTCCATAGAAAACAAATTGACAGTAATTTAACAAAAGATAAATCATTAAAGCAAATATTCAAAACATTTTCTTGGTACCATTTCTTATATTCAATTTTGGCTGGTTTTCTTTCTTTTTCTGGACCAAAATGATCAATCAGTTACAGGAAAAGATATATTTCAGCTCAATTGGATGGTGGGAATTATTGTTAGCTGCATCCCTATCTGTCTAGTATTTCCACCACATATGCTCATATTGTATCAGGTTTTGGTCTAACTGAAAGCAGCACTTCTGCTGAACTACAGTGAGGTCACAGTAAGCAAGGAACTATCATGAGGGCAAAAGCTAGGAAACAGAGTCCTGTTTTAGAATCACATACACGCTGCAGTGTCCCATGGTGCTTCAGCTCTTTTAAAATCATGGGTTGTTAAGACTGAGCACATGGAAATGATAAGAAGGCCCCTATGTATCGCTCCAACCAAGAGCATGTCATTGAAGATTCAGTACATTGATGCAGACAGCAGTGAGTAGAACACCAGAGAGTGGAGAGGCAGGAGCTTGAAGTGACACTGCACACACAGGGCAGGGGATGTATGGAGTCAAATAAGGGTCATTAATATTTTGAACTTGTGCAATAATGTTGAAAAATAATTTCACACCCTGCAGTTGTGTATCACCAAAAATGCATTCACGTATCTGAATGAGTGAAGTTGAAAAACCTTTTGTAGCTGTAGAAATATTTTGGACATATGCAGGAATATTTTCAACAGTACAGTTTCACAAAGTCAGAGAGAAAGACATGCAAATGCCTTATCTGTGCATGTGGCACTGAAGTTACCAGCTCAAAGTATGAGCAGCTGTCCAGTTGGCGCAAATGAAGCGTGCCCCTATCCTGCCACCGCTCTGCTAACTGCTCACAATATCCTAGCCTAGCCTATGATGCTAACCGGAAGCCTCTCCTCTTAGCACCCACAGCTCACGTCGTCATGTCCAGTTGTTGCTGCTACTGGAGGTAAGGGCTTGTGAAACTTTGCTTTACAAATTCACATATTCAGATTTTTACATGCACAAATAAGCTGATATACAACCGCAGACTGTAAAATGATTTCGGTCATTTTACAAGCTCAAAATATTAAGAACCCCTATTTGACTCTAAAGGAGAGCAGGAGCGAGCAATGGTGAGTGGGAGAAGGGGTGGGCTGGGGGACCCTACCTGATAAAGACAATGGCAGACACTGCGGAGCTGTGGGGGGAACTCGCTGGATGAACCAATGATAGCCTGGAAGAAGCGTTCAGTGATCTGCAGCAGGTTCCTCTGGTTCTCTTCCAGGTTCTCGCCTTGTTCCAGCCTGATGAGACACACAAACAGCTCCAGTCAGGCCTCATGTTCCAAAGACATCTGTGCTTAGTTGGATACAACTCTGGAAAAGAATGAGTCACTTATGAGTCAAACAGTTAGAGTATATTCATAGTTATAGTGACAATCAGGAAATCAAATCTTTGTACAAAGAGAGAGAGAAAGGCACTGCTCTACAGTGATAGTGGTAAATTGGTTCATTATGAAACTGTGGCTGGCTGCAAACGTCTAGGTAATTGATGGGAAACAGACTGCACACAACTTCAAGTGCTCAACAAGAGTGAGGCTGATTGACCTTTTAACATCTAGATACAGATACTGGGCCAACACATGTTCTTATAACTTCTATTCAAACTTTAGACAAGTGGTCATGGCCAAACATTCTGTCATTTCTGTGAATACATTAAAGCTATGCTTTCAAATTCAGGCATTTGTCATTGGAAATAAATTGCAATGTGAAAACTTTCAACACTTCTGCTGCCAGCATTAAAGAATCTACCAGATCAACCAGGTCTGAAAGAATTCAGTCCTGTTTGATTTGGCGACACCTACAGTTGCTTGTGGTATCATCAAATGCTTCTTAACACAACAGGTCGCGGAGTGTATTACTAGTACACTCCGTGTACTAAGTGCTGAGCTCACTGACAAACACAACATTTCCTGTGACTGCTTCATGAGTCAACTTGTGTTTCACAGGTCAAATGTTTTAGTAAGAACCTGCAGCATTAGGAAATGTTCCAGTGACTTAACAGACATTAACATGAAAAGATTGCACCTTTAATGATACAAAGCAAGTCAGTTTTTTCATAATTTGAACAGTGTTGTCAGATGTTAAGCACAACAGTGACACATAGTTCACTGCATTCTAAATCAAACAGATTACAAAGCATGTCATGTTATTCAACTGAATATTGGAAAAATAACCCATTGATGTTGTGATATTTATCTCTACCATATTAACATATGGTATACCTTTTCAATGTGCAAGTTCATCTAATTAAAGGTCCACTTACTAATTTGTTATGACCTCATTAACAACCAGCCATGTGCCTTCTGACTGAAACAGAGTATTGGATAGTGGTGTGTCAGTGAGGGGCAAAGAGATACATCTTTTTTTCCAAAAAAAAGCATGATTAACAGTAGTTTGGAACATTATGTGTTTTACATATTTGTAAAAAACATATTTGTATATGTGTGTACATATATACACACACACACACACAAATATTTTTTATATATACACACATATATGTATATACATGTACATATATATATACACATATACACATACAGTTATGTACACATCCTTCTTAATATGAATTCTATATGTCTATACTGTCGGAGCAGCGATGCAGGTGCTCACCTGGTGGGGTCCACCTCAAAGCTGATGTGGTCAGGAGTGGTGATCACTCCTCTTAATAAAGGCTCCAGTAGCTTCTGCAGGTACGCTGCCCCATAAACCTAGCATAGCGTAATCCAGCATAAAATAGGGTGAGGCATTTTGTATGTATTCAATTTGAAGTTATTTCATGACAGCAGTTCAGCGGTGTTTTCTACCTTGAAACAGAAGGTCATAATTTTGCTGGCTAGGCTGTTTCCTCTGAAGAGAGTTTGCATGGAGTCAGCCAGCTCCACCTCTTTAGAGAACATGTTCCACAGCAGCTGGTAGAGCAGGTGCCGGGAGTCAAACAGTGTCACCAGGACTCGGGCTAGCTCATCCTGGGAATAAAAGAAAACGCATGTAAATCACAGCAAATATTCACACTATCAACACAATATTGGCAACCCAATCCTAAATCAACAGGGGGTACACACCCACTGAGATCCAGGAACCACGTTAGCCAGAGCCATGGCGATTGGCAGCTCTCCCTGGTCTCCCATCATGGTGACCAGCTCCACCAGCCTCTCAAAGCGGTCAGCTAGTACGGTCTCCGCCAGCGTGTCGAACTCTGTTCCCTGCTGCAGGATCTTGGTCAGCACCTCCATGAAGGTGGCTCGAGTCTGCAGGTCCTTGTGGTAGCCCAGACCTAGACAGGAGGAAATCAACATTAGCACTCCTGGGCAAACATCTTGGGGCACCACACAACCAGCTGAGAGCAGTAATAATACTGTGGCTGACTTACCAATCGAGTGCATGAGGCCACTGTCTACGTTAGCATTGAGCAGGTTGGACATGGCTAGGACGGTGCAGTGGCGGAGCGAGGCCAGTCGGCGAGACATTCCTCTTTTGCGTCCCCCCACTGCCTGGCCCTCGTCCTCCACCTCACTGCAGTCATTCAGCAGGTTCATGAACAGGGTGAAGTACCTGCTCAAACGACAACGGCTCATTTATCACAAGAATCACATACAGAAGTTCAAATGTCTTCAGTAGGTGCACTGTTGATCTGATCTGTTCTTGTACAGGGCGGGTGGACCACAAACTGATAAAGAAGGCAGATGAGTTAGCTTGTACATTTTGTGTGTAAAGCCATAATTCTGAAGAGCTGAGTTGCTTAAGGCTGGACAGTGATGCCCACGAGAGACCTGGAAAATAAATGTTCAACCCATTTTGTGTAGTGTCAACCCGAACATTTGTTTTAATGTTTGCACTTAACTTATTAATTTCTAATCGATAGCGTTTCTTTTGAAAAAATATGGTACATCAATATCAAAATGCATACACAAACAATGAAATTCAATTGTGATCAATTCTCTTAGCAGGGCATTGTCATCAAACTTGTACAAAGACTTGTATTAACTAAAGTGCAGTGTAACACCAGTAGCACGTCTCCCTGGTCTAACCTGGTTACACCCCTATTTCATCCAGTTTTGCTTTGTTGTAAATCTGATTTCTCATTTTAAAAAGGACCTCGTTTTTTTACTTCTTAACTGAACACAAAGTTTCCTCTACATGTCTTAACATTTGATGAAAAAAGCCAAACATAGTCCTGCTTTGTATGGCCACTAAAGCACAGCTGGCCAGGGACTGTGCAGAGGAGCCATTTTCATCTCCAAATCACTTGAAATAACAATGCACTCTTATCAAGATACATTCAGGATAAAATGTGTGCAGATGTGTTCTTACTTGAGAAAGAGCTGAGATTTGGCCTCCATCAGCTCTACTCCGTCCCCCTCCTCTGGCTGCAGAGGAAGGCCAGCTAACAGAGACACCACTGCCTCCATACTGGCCTGGTCCAGGTCTCTGCATAGCATGCAACACACACAAACACACACACAGTGAAGCAGACGTTCTCGCAGTTCCTTACAATGTATTTGAGTACATGTTACAGAGGTGCACCTTGTGAGGCACTTGATGTCATCATCAGCAGCTTGGTTGGAGGTTCCCATCACCCAGTCTGTCAGGTACTCCACCATCTTGTTCCTACAGTAGTAAAGTAGTAGTACAGAGTGGAATGAAATAGGATCTGATGATAACATGATGTGTTATCACTTTCTCACAATTTGAATGAATATATTTATACAATTTAAAGTCCAATTAGCAAAGAACAACAGTGGCACAGGAAGCTTGTGTGGAGTCGTAGACTGATGATGTGTATCCATCACCATCAGCTGTTTTCACTGACCTGAACTTCATCTCCTGGCAGAAGGACAGGTCGTCTCTTCTCTCCATCATCACCTCCACCAGTTGGCACAGCTTGGTTTTGATCTGGATCGCATGAACCACGTTGCCCAAGATGCGCACATACCTAAAGGCAGGGATGGAGCACATTGGTTCAATATGTTCGGTCTTAAAGTCAGTTAGTAGTGAAAATTATGTTCTTTCTTTAATCCACATTTACTGATTCTCAACAAGCTTTGGCTGCCAAATATATGTACACAAAGCCTTTCATTTTAAGTACCATTAGCATTTTCAGATTATATCTTGAGCTGTTAATCCTGCAGGGTCTTGAAACATTTTTTTCCATTCTCTAAGATGGGGCTTTTCTTTCCCAAGAAATATGTAAATATGCTGTATTCACTTAGAGGACCAGAAGAAACATCATGTATTCAGAGATCACAAGTGGGATATTGGTAGCTACTAGCTAGTTGGTCATAACAGCTAATGGCTCATCGACTAACTTATTGTGTGGTGACATTGTTATTACAGACAGTAGTCCTTAGCAAACAAGCCTATGAATGTTCTAAGTGAAACACTCAGGAGCTACTGGTCAAAACCACAACTACAGAAACCTTGGAAGTCAAAGGTTTCACTGCTGTTATGGCCAATATAACTACTGAATATCAGTGCACTGAAAATAGACTATGTGGAGACTGGACATTAGTCGTAGCAATCCCCTGTTGAACTGTCAGGGACGTAGAGTAAAGCAGTGTCTGGCCCTGACCTGACCAGGTTGAGCATCATGGTCTCGATGCTGGCCTGTCCAAGGTGCTCCGAGCTGCCCTCTGTATGGCTGTCTAACAGGTTCTTCATGATGGCTATGGTCTGCTCCACAAATTGGGTGTTAGTGTCGTTGATAGGAACCTGGAAACAGGAAAACTAATGAGTGCATTTCATAAATGGGGTTCCATACATATTTTAACATGACAGCAATGATAGTAACAGTAAATATTACAATAAATTCCAACGCTTTTGAATTTAGAACGACAATGACATTTCAAAAAAGTGCTGTTACAAAGCAGAGGAAGGAACTGGTTGAAAGATAAATAAAACAGCTGCAATTCTGACGAAAAAGATTAAAAAACACAGACACATGCAGATGTCGACAGTTCAATAAGCAAGTCATTAGGGCTGTGCCATATCATACAGTCCTCGATAATACCGGTATACATTTTAACATGATAAAAAAGTGTGATATTGCGTTGTCAATGATATAGCGACGCAATAACGTATGACACGTGCATGCCAGGCCGGGCAGCGACAGCAAATAAAGCCACATGTTGCAAGGACGTGACTATTCGCCAGGCCCAGGAGGTTTTTATTCATCTGCCAGGACCTGTCTGTCTACATCATGCATCAACGTAACGACGCCTGTGTTTGGATGCCTGTGTTTCCCCCCCGAAATCACGACAACAAAGAGAGAAACAAGAGTTATCCAAAATTGCTAACTGCCCCTTTAAACCCTACTATATTATGGGATGTCGCCAAAGCTGTTCTCAGGGGGAAGATCATTGTCAGGATGGTGTTGAAAAAGACAAACCCCAAAAATTGTCAAGACTGCACGGAGAATTGAGAGATGTAGAACAAGGTGTTAATAAAGAGCCTTTTATCATACACCAAATTAGAAATACTGAGTAGGACATAGATAAAATACTTAGCGAGGGAGTAGCGAGAAACTTAAGGTTTATGATAGAAAGATATTATTTGGCCGGCCCCAAAGCAGCAAAATTCGAAAAGATTTGGGATCCTGTTATAAATAGGATGAAGAAATTAATTATAGACTTGTCTCACCAATAACAATAGATGAAATGGGAAAAACTATTTCAAGCCTGAATTTGAAGAAGCACTTGGGGGCAGCCTTTATTGGGGACCTGTTTGATTATATTCTAAAAGAAGACAGCAGGTGGTGAAATTCTCTAATACAGGCACTCCTGACACGGTGAAATAACAATGAAATAACAATGGAGATGTGGCTGACTGCCTGAGAGACACATGTTGGAAACACTTGATCCACTGGAACTCAGCTAGACTGCTGGAGGGAGGAAGGAGAAACCTTGGCAGGGCTCTGCTCATGTTTTCTGGTCTTGTCCCTCTATTCTGACCTTTTAGAAGAACGTAGCAACAATCATCTCAAAAACACTGGGCTTTAGTATTTGTGCAACATTCAACTCTGTCTTGGACATATCCCTGAGGGGATAAGTAAGGACGATACTTTGTTTCTCATACAGTACATTATTGAACACTAAACAGCACTCTTTGGAACACATAACTAGAGATGCACCGAATGTTCGGCCACTGAAACTTCATGATGGAATTAAGGTATGACTCCAAGATGTTTTTTGGAGGTCTGCAAATGATACATGTTTCATCCAAATTTCAACCAGCATGTTGGGGCTTCGGGATTGAATTTTTGTAGGGGGCGCTTTATAGCCTTTTTTAAATATCCATGCCAAAGACCAAAACAATTTAATGCCTGACTACATTTGATGCACATGCAAAGTTTCGTAAGTTTTCAAGCATGTTTAACCCTAGGATTTTTGTTCACAGCGTTTTGTGTAGACAAAGGCTTTTGATAACTTTTTATCAAAAAGGTCTAAAGATGAAACTGACCAAAAATGAAGTTGCTGTGGTCAAATCTCTAGGGAGAGTATCACCTGCAAATGGCAAAAATTGCATCAAAATTGTACATTACATTCAAAATAGCCGACTTCCTGTTGGGATTACGATATGGCTCCAAGACACTTTCAATGAGTCTGGACATGATACAAATGTGTACCAAATTTTGTGCATATAAGTGAAACTGGATGTTGGGGCTCGCTTTTCTAAATCTAATAAGGGGCGCTATAGAGGCATTTTGTTAAAAATGTATTTTAAGCTAATTGAATCCCAATTTTCCATGAGTTTTTGAGCATGTTTAGGTCCTCAAATTGAGGAGCAACGCACAAGAAGAAGTAGAAGAATTCCTTGCATTTCTATAGGGCTTTGAATCAGTCGGGGCTCGGCTCCTAAAAAGGTGATCAAAGGAATTTTGACATGTCAATACGTAATATCTGCCTTGTGCTCCACGCAGGAAACAACATTTGCTAATTCAAACACTGTAAAATAGTTACGAAAGTGAACAGTTGCATCAGTCCCCCCGACATGTCAGGGCCCAATCAACGCTGAATTAGTACTTTCTTTCTCTAACAGACAGATTTGGGATGTGGGCATCCAACAGTCGACTAGATATTGACTATATTCTACACTATCTCGTCCACTTTTATACCAACCAAATGCAAACCAAGTTGTGAGTCTGAAGAACTGTTACATGATTACACACTCACCGGTCCTTGTGTGTCAAAGAACTTTCCAATGCTGTTCCTCAACTTGTTGAAGAGCATGGGGTAGAGGGCGGGGCTGAGCTCCAGCCCCAGCAGGTCTTTAACATTAGAGCGAACATGGAGTCCAACCCTGTCATGGCCACACACAAGCAGGGCCAACAGCCGGTCCAGGAAGCGGCTAACGGGCGTCTCACTAGAGGCCGATGAGGAGCAGGATGCAGCTGACGCCATGGAGTTGGACATCTCGCAGGGGCCCATGGAGATCATGGAGTGTTTGCGCTCACTCATGGGACCCATAGGTGGGCTGTAGGTGGCTGGGCCTGGGGTGCTGCGTTGATGGAGACAAACACCGCCAAGAGCACATAGGAAGCCCGTCATGTTGATCCACTCCTGCTGTGGGAGGACACAGAGACACTGAGCGGCATGTAGTATTCACCACAGTGTGTCAACGTTCAGCTGTCAGCATGACACAAAACTGTTGCTGTGCCTTTATGTTCAAATTAACACATCAACCGCAGAAGCCTAGCAACAACTAATGCTGTGTTCACACCAAATGCAAATTAAACTGCAGGATCGTTTGTGTTTACTCGCATGAGTAGAGGCCCGGGTTAAGGCCCGGGTTAAGGGCCGGGTTAAGGCCCATAATGCTGCCTGCCTCCATGACTGTGAGTCGCTTTGGACAAAATTAATGTAATGTCATTGGCTTTCGCCGCAGTGCGCCACGCAAAATATTTGCATGAACCAAAAGACACATATTGAGAAGTGAATATAATGTATCAGTGGGTAATATATATTTGATTGATCTGAATTTATTTAGGAAATCCTGAAATAAGTAAACTCATGCCCCTCTGGGCCTAATATCGTGTAGTGTTGATATTTATCACATTTTAGTCATGTTTATCCTTCATAGTTTTAGTCGACGACAACTGAAAAAGTTTTAGTTGACGAAAAGTGATTACAATTTAATCGACTTTTAGTTTTCTCTCTTTAAAATAAATTAAATTAGGCCAATATGAGTATCGGGAATTGAAATCAAGGTGACAGTTTGTATCAATTGTTGAAATTCATGAAATAACGTGTGTGTGTGTGTTTGTGTGTGTGTGTGTGTGTGTGTGTGTGTGTTTGTGTGTCAGTCATATCTCGAGAAGCGTTCATCTACTCAGTCTCACACTTGTCATGTGTGTTGTTGAGGGAACAAGAAAGCGCAGCGCTGGACAAACGTTACGTAGAGACTTCGTCAATCGCGATTCTCCAGTTCAGGGTTCTGTGTACTGAGTCTTGATTCACCGAAACAGTTTGTTATTCACATTTCTGAACATGAGTCAGTGCACGTACAACATGAGCGGAGCGAGGCTGTAGTCTGAGAAGTGCTCTGCTAACAGGGCTAAACACACACAAGAGAGGTGAGCTGTGGGTTCACCACTGCTGGACTTAAATATCATTTTATCTTAACACTAAACATTTTCCTCCCGTCTCCTCTCGTCAACGAAAAAAACATTTTTTTATTATGAAAGATCTATTTTTAGCTCGTTGCATTTTTCGTTGATCACTTGATTGACATTTCAATCATGGAAAGGGGAAAAGTGAGGAGCTATCTTCTCTGTAACATCCCTACCTGCCCATCATCAGCCTTGTTCTTGGGAAAGTTGAGAATCTGTTTGGTAGCCTGGTCCCATTTAGCATACGTGTCCTCCCAACCCTAAAAGCAGAAAAACAACAGATACAAAAATGATGTCAATGGTAAATTGACTGTATTTATATTGACATATTCACCACTCAAAACACTCAATGGTACAAAGCATTTCTATATACATCCCTGTTTCACACTCGGCGGTCAAGGACAGTCTGGGGTGCTTCACAGTCAAAGTCACTTTCACACGCATTCATACAGCATTTGTATATACAGTATTTTTTCTATCACATATAATTCATTCACTGCCAGCAGAGCTGTCAGGGGCGATTTAGAGTTAAGTGTCTTGCCGAAGGACACGTGAGCACACATCCTGGAGGAGCATGGGGTTGAACCATCAATTCAATTAAATTTTAAAGCACCAAATCACAACATCCGTTATCTCAAGGCACTAACATCAACATGTGCTTAATGCACATGAGCCACAGATGTGTTTTCAGTCATCAAACCAACAGGAATTTGAACAGAAAGTTACCTCGATATTTCCTGGCGTGGGGTGCTCTATCCTCCTTAACAAGGCCATCACCCTCTTCTGCAAGGTGGATCGTCCTGTGGAAAACAGAACCGCACAGGTCACAGAAAGGCCAACAGATGTGTAAGTACCTTCGCCAAGAAAGTTATGTTTCCACAAGTCTGTCGGTTGGTTTGTTTGTTTGTTTGTTTGTCAGCAGGATCACACACAAACTACTGAATGGATTTCCATTAACTTGTTGGAAGGATGGGTCAAAAGAACCCGTTGAATTCTGGTGCAGATCTGGACAAAGGCGAGGATCCAGGATTTTATTTCCCAACTTTAACATTTAACTTTTTGAAGATGTCAACTTAACTTAGGCAAGGGGCCACACCAGAGCGTAAACTGTCAGGTCAGGACCAATCCCAGATTCCGACAATTAAGCAATAAATACACATACGACCAATCTAGACTAAAAAAAGGTGGAACAATCATGTGAGCAATAATCCCTACTCAAGGCCTGAACCAATAACTTGAGGCATGTTTTATTCAAAATGATTGGTGTGTGCGTTTTGACCGGTGCTGAGTATATAATCCAGGTACCCACAGCCAAGCTGAAGCTGGAGCCCATTGAAATTCCATTCAATGACTGATTCTCCTCAGATGTAAGACCACACCATCATCTCATCAATGTTGACTAAAGTACTTCTAATAGCTTTTTAAGTTGATTATGAATGTGACCTGACATTCAGTTGGACGTCTGTAGACAGCTCACAGTGACTACAAGTAAGGTGACTGAGGAACTGTTTTTCCTTTCCACTTAAACTCAAAACTTATTTTCTCTTAGGTTAACATTTTGCAGAATTCATTATTTTTGTGCATTACCTGTGAGACAATTTTGTTTGTTTGATAAATTTCAGGAGCCACTGTGAACAAGGGGTAGTCTTGAAGGTGGGAAGCTCTCAGACCTAAGGTTGAATAGGGTGTGATTAACAATACTGACCCGTTCCCATCAAGTTGCTCACAGAGGCCAGTTCACTGAAGGTAGGGTAGTTGGGCAGGATGTTCTGTACAGGCACTTCATCAGCAGCGCTGCGGATGTCAGCCTCCTCACAGAGGTGGCGGAAACAAGACATGGCCACCAACACCGCCTCAGTGTCTGAACTCCACAGGAACATGTAGAGACACACCTCCAGCTTTGTCTGCGCCTGTCGGCAAATGGGAATCCCACCACCAACAGTGGCACACTCCTGCAACGATCAAGGTGCAAACATACAGTTTACACACAACTTCTCTCATAGAGAGGGGGACACAAACAAATCTACTGTGATGATTTGTAACTAACAAAGCAGCCTGTTACTACAGCTGAGACACAGGACGGCACCTTGTTTTTGAGCAGGAACTTGTTCCTGCAGATGAGGATCTCCCTTAGCCACTTCAGAACTTCTGTCCCATTCACCATCTGCTGGCCAATCAGCTTGCGGCAGATGAGGAAGAGCACCTGTGAACTGAAGAAAGAAGAAAACAGGACAAACAGGAGTCATCAAGAGATAAAATATTGTAGATAATTTGGTTCTATCTGTTACCTCAAGTGATAATGTTTCCCTTACTTATAAAGCCAATTGTTCATCACATTTGATTGGCTGAAGTATTGTCAGGCAAAAGTTTAAATCTTTATAAAAGTATAATGAAAGCTTATTTATTCATGTATTTGCAGATGAAATGAAAAGAATTGGAGGAGCAATGCATAGTGTTGTATATAGGCTACTAAATATACACTATATATAGATATATATATATATATATGTGTGTTTCATCATAAAGGTTCCCACGCAATGCACTTTCTGAGATCAAGTATGAGCCACGCTGTTTCGTAAGTTCGGCCGTGAAGTGAGTTTGTGTAAAAAATGAAGGGAGCTGTTGAGATCAGTTGAGTCTATTCCCTCTAACTAGTCCAGTAGGAAAGCAGATGCGCATGTGTGGGTGAGATTCTTAGTTTTTTATTTATTTATTTTTACAAAACCCCGTAATTAGCAAATGTTTATGGTATGATAACCGTCATATTTCATATGGTGGTATAAAATGAAACCGTATATGGCTGCAACCCTACAAGGGACTGTGAATTTTTAGGTCCCTTGGACTGCCACTACATATGTTGCATGTGTCACACAGCTATCTGGACATTTCGACACCTTACAGAGTGTTACGCTCCAGCACATGGCATCTTCTGCCAGCACCAGCAACAGATGAGTGAGTCAGTCCACCATTACATAGACAATTTGAGAGGCTGTTTAGGTCACTGGAGGAGGAATAGATAAAGGATCAGCTAGCTGATCACACCGACACCCCAAACTAACGGAGAAGTTCCTAATGTTAACTGACAAGTAAGCCCTAGCAAAGGCTCCAGTTTTTAACATTGCAACTGGCTCCCTCCAGACACAACAGATCCAGAGCTTATTCATATGCCCTACTGCCCCACTCCAAGCCACAGTCTCCCTTTGTGGACCTCCGGCACAGGACTCTACACTCGCCGAGCCCTGCCGCTTCATCCGGGAGGCCCATTGAAAGTCCCAGAGGATTATATATATATATATATATATATGTGTGATTCCTAAAATGCCATTATGACAAAAAAATGTAATTGATATTTTACAGTTTTCAGATTAACTATAAACAATAAAACACAAATACAACCAAACATATATAAACATTAATGCGCATCTTTTCTGCATTGTTTATTCTGTAAAATAAAAGTTCTCACATCAGCACATATCCAACATAAAACACTGAAACAAATATGTAAGTGAAAGGCATATCGGCAAACCAATATATTGGCCGTGGACAATGGTAAAAGACTGAATGGCCTGCTTTGTGAGTCACAACAGACAAGTGCATCTCCATCTGTATGACTTGATTATTTCATTTATGGAAACATGAAAAGACTGTTGAGTACCTGATGTCCCAAAATGTCTCTATGGGGGCATCGGGATTCCACAGCTCTATGGTATCTGGCTGGTGTAGAACCAAAAGAGCCTAGAAACAGACAGAACAAAAAGAACCAGGACGAGGAGATACAAGCAAAGCTTTGTTCAAGAAGGATTTACAGTAAACAAGTTTCACAGACTTAAACTTTAGAAATGTAAAGTCTCTCATAGATAATGAATGCACTTATTTGCCTACATTTTTGACGACGGCTATATTTGTAATTGAATTTTATAAGTATATTTCATCAGATTTAAGGAAGCAGCTTCACTGTTTTTAATGCGCTCCCGTTTTCATTTTCAATTTGCTGTGTATATTAATAACACTAAGCATACATCATTTTACACATCTCTAAATCCATCACAACAAACACATTAAGATGACTAGGTCTGATGAGAACACTCTTTTGAACACAAACACGGTTTGATTTCCAAACACTTCTACACTCAATTAAACTTAATGATGAACCTAAAACTACCTGAACAGTTAGTAAGTTTTTACATTTAAAGTATTCCTGTCATTTGAAATGTATACTTACCCTCTTTCCTGGCAGGCTATTCATATGAAACATCCGCCTGAAGTGTTGATAAGTCAGGGTATCTCAGCCTGTACTGCTTCAACTTTTACTAAGCTTTTTGGTCTGTCATAAATCAGTCCAGCAATATGCATCTGAAATTCTTATTATTCCTATTAAAAGTTCAATGCTATATTTCTTTGATGTCCTAAGAGTGCAATTATAGTCAGGTTCAAGTATTTGGACATTCACACAGAAAATATTTTTCCATATGTACACAACAACAATCTATTTGAAATCAAACACAAGATGTGATCAAAGTGTAGACTTTCGGCTTTCTCTGAAATATTGCATTAACCAAATAGGAATCATAGCCATTGTAAACGCAGCCCATCCATTTTCAGAGGTTCAGGAATAATTGGACATTTGTAAATATGAGGGGGGGATTTTAATTCTTGGATGTTGTTAAATTGTGTTCTTAAATAGTGCGTATGAGTGATTTAGGAGAATTCCCACATTCATATTCTGTGAATTTGTATGTATACTTTGTATTTTGAGATTTCTTTCAAGTACGCACAGAATTTGAGTAAATAAGTGGAGTGTCAATCAAACCGAGATTTTCCACTTTTTTCACCACTTTGAATAAGTAATATGTATATAAATAAAAGTTATAAAAAACTATATATATAAAGGTCTCCTCATTATGTTGAAATTATTCTGTTTAATCTGCAATTCAAATCATAATATAATTCTACACGTATTCATGTTCCGGTGAAATGTTGTTGCACAGTGGCCAGGGGAGTGCACATCTTTGGCAGTTTGCATGCGAGTGGCGCAGAGTTGCTGGCCTGTAATGTCAGTTGTTGAGTGTCGCCATGGAAACTATTTTCGGATCATTTACCTAAATTTCCCTCACATTAACTCACGGCATCTCTAGTCAACCTGCAGACAGGAGCATCATACAACAGGTGTCACATTCTCACTGCCGTGGTAAAGACAGTGGATTAGCCTTCTCACAGTTGGTGGTAAACTGCTCCACACGTCAAATCATTTTAGCATGCTGCATTTTGCATAATATTGCAATAACAAAGGTGCACTGAGCCAGCACCAGCAACACTCACATGACACATATTGTTTCATCCAGAACAGTGATGGATACTCACCCTGACTTCCCTGCAGTCATTGATAACCCATTTTCATATCGATGCATTTCCTCTTTGTTTCAGTGCGACTCACAGGTGACTCAGCGTTAACAGATCTGCTTTAGTCCTTCACTTATAATAATAATAATTATTATCAGCATCCCGCTGATGCTGCTAAGATATAGACTTTCATTTATGGATCTCTGAAAACAGAACTTCAATCTCTGATCTCACAAACTTCTTCTTTTTAATTTTTAATGCCGTTTTCATGATTGAACTCTTCCTGACATGGGGCAGGAAGGCGAAACCTAAAATGGTATTTTTGGGACATTAAATATGCTAATTTGCGATCCTCGTGCACGATCACTTTAATAGGCACAGGTGACATTGACCGTTTTTATGAACGTAATTTACGCATTTTCTGGTAAGAAGCGTTTGATGAATCTGACGTGGTCTGTTCCTACGAACTTTGAAAAACAAGGTAGACTGGATTGAGAACACAGAAGAATAGCCCATTGTTATGCCTTGAAAAGATCTTGGGTTGCTTTCACAGTATAGGGTCATTGTCCATCCTATCAGTCTTGCTGCATTTGGCTGAATCTGAACAGACTGTGTAGCCCTACACACCTCAGAATTCATCCTGCTACGTCCATCAGCAGGCAGACCATTAATTACCACCAGTGATCCAGT
The DNA here is from genome assembly GCF_022379125.1 of Scophthalmus maximus. Classification (NCBI taxonomy): domain Eukaryota; kingdom Metazoa; phylum Chordata; class Actinopteri; order Pleuronectiformes; family Scophthalmidae; genus Scophthalmus; species Scophthalmus maximus. The sequence continues at coordinate 838,954 of NC_061525.1, forward strand.
TCCACTGGCAGCCATACATTCCCATGCCATAACACTGCCTCCATCATTTTTGACAGACATTGTTAAATATGATCTTATCAATTTGTCATGGAATAATACAGGAAGAGGCCATGAAAATGCTTGTCAGTCAAGTCTCCAAATATTTCGGAGCCTCTGAAAATGAAGGGACTATGAGTATAAACTGAAGTCATTTTTAAAACGTATACTATAATACTTTTGTATCCCTTTTGTTGATTAAACATGGTTTAAGGTCTATACTTAAATCACATCTTGACAGCTTCATTTCAAATTCATTGTGGTGGTGTACAGAGGCAAAATACAAACATAAATCTGACTGTATGTTCTTCATGTCCATAACGGTTATTGAAAATATGTTTGTTGAGAAAGAAGTTGAAGAAAGAAAGATAGATAGATAGATAGATAGATAGTAGGGGTGTAACGATACAGGTATTTGCATTGAACCGTTCGTTATGGGGCTTTCGGTTCGGCAAACGTTACGAGCCGAACCATACGTTGTAATTCTAAATACAGCTTCAAATGTGTGAAATATTAGATTCTCAGAGCCACTGCGCTCTACAAGCCAGTGCTCCAGACTCCGGGGAGGCACGCTAAGCTAAGATAGCTCGGTGCAATAGACATGTCATGACAGACATGTCAACTCATTTATGGCGACATCATGCTGCGTGTCATTATGTGGAACTAGATGAAAACACGGAGCACCACACACGCTACAAACTATCCTGCAGCATTTAGGAGGCGTTCAACTGATTCAAACAAGGAAAAACAAGTAACGCCGGCATTTGGTGCATTTATAGCCGTGGATTCCTGCTTTGTAAAATAAAACAATAGTCCACACTGAACCAACTGTCCGAAGCACTCGTTGATCTGACCACGGATGGCAGCAGGTCAAGGGCTACACAAGCTAACGGCACACTCCCTCACACTGTAACACTGTTACTAGTCTGTGAACATCTGTCCCTAGTGGAGAGAATCTTACACTGCGGGTGACTGTCACATCAAGCAGATCTGTGCTGTGTAACCACAGAAAATGTGGACATTATCATCTTTCTTGTGGAACAAACTTGAAACTTGAGTAATAACAGTTCCATAAATAAACACGTTTCTTTTGTACTTTTCTTGTTTGTATTTGTTCATAACTACGACAATACTACACGTTATTTTATAAAAAGATCTGCTTTTGTTTTGTATGCTGCTAGGAAGCACACCCCAGAAGATGGGTCATTGTTCAAAGTCAAAAAACCTTTCACATTATTATATTATCTAAAAATCAAGGACATTTCTCTGGCATTTCTCTGACTCGTTACACCCCTAATAGATAGATAGATAAGATAGATCAACTTTATTGATCTCAAACTGTGAAAACACAAGTACGAATTTGGCACATGCTACCCTTGTCCTGTGCCATAGAAAGAGAAGTTTTAGTATGCTATGGTCTCTGACCTCCATGGCTTCTTGTGACAGCTGGGTGGTGTTGTTTAGAGGCACTAGCTGCACCAAGCCGGTGATGAGCTCTGCTGTGCTGCTTTGCATCTCTGGGGCTTGCTTCACTGGGTTCTAACGCAAAACAACACACACAAGTTCAGCAGGCATTTGTCATTCCAGTTTAAAAAAAAAAAAAAATAGATCTGAAGCAATTTAACACAAATGCCTTCATGACATCTGTGTGTGAGAGTCTTTGTGGCATGAATGTTGTGCAGACTCACATGCAACAAGAGTTTGGGGTCAGCATGGATGAGTTTGACCAGAGCAAGGAGGAGGCACTTGTAACTTCGAGTGTCCAGGTCTGTGGTTTTCTCTTTGAACTTAAGGCTGGTAGTCATCTTCCCTTTGAATGTCAGACTCTGTGGGAGGGCAGCAGGCACTGGTTAGATTCATACAGGGTTAGAGCATCCAGAGACTCTTTGGACAATAATACACGTTCTACTTCTCAGTAGAATCAAACTGTAATAAAAATGTGTCCACGTCTCAGTTCTGTCAGACACAAATGGAATAACTGCTAGGCCAACAACTTTCCATAGATGACATTCTCTCTTTGTTTTACTGGACACAAAAGATGTCAAGCTATAACTAGAGACATTCCAGTTTCAGCTTCTTTCAAATCCTTTTGCGAACCATCTGTATTCTCTGGCAAAAATGTGGACATGACTGTCTGCACTTCCCCGCTCTATATGCAAATAAACACGTCCATCATTCCTGTTCAGAAAGACAGTTTAACTGTGTCAATATGTGTATGTAGGGGGTGAGACCAAATGGGAGAGAGACAAGCAGATGCTTAGTGAGTCAGAGCGCTGTATGCAGCTTTAAAATAAAATACATTTCTACTCATTTGCAAAAGTAAAAAAAAAATACTTTAAGGAAGATCAGGAACCTTTGGGGTGGGACTAGTACTGCAGTGTTGAAAATCAGTCGGTCCATCTCCACAAAAATCTATTTCCTTAATAGATTTTCAGGTGTTTAGAATATGCTTTGTTACTCGTGGTTGTCTGTCTTCTGATCAACGGGAGCTCTGGAAATCTGAATCTCCTCTGTTTCCTGATATAGTGTGCTGGAATTATGAACAGTTTTCAATTTATTACTGACACTGTGGCAAACTGCCAGAGTCCTGCCAGTTTCATTATGATAAATGTAACCATAATGACACATTTGCTCTGCTTGTTTAACTAATAATTTATGATACAGACATCCAATGACTAAAATCTGGCTAAAATAAATAGTTAAACCACCAAGGTCTAAAAAGTGATTGAAACAAACACATGTTGCAGTATGATGAAGATGCCAGAAAAATTTGTACATAAAGAACAGAATGTTTAATACAGCCTAGTCAGTCAACCTTTTTTTCTAATAGATAAAAATTACAAATTATACTTTTAATGTATCCTTTCAGGAGTTAAACATCTTCCTTCAGTCACAAAGTGGAGTCTGACTAGGATTTGGCATGTTGTTGGTAAAAGTAATACAGCATGTTGTTGTCCTCTCACCGGTGTCATGCGCAGTGGAGCGTGGGTGCTGACGCCTTGGATCACCCGATTGAGGGTGTCTGAGAACATAAAGCGGAGCTCTCCAGAGTGGCAGTACACTGTGTCGATCTTAGGCCACCAGTCAAGATGGGACTAAAAGTAGGCAACAAAGGATGACAAATGAGATGAAAATAACACAATTATTCTATCATCACTAATATGTGGAAAAGTTCTGCGAACTTACGTTAGTGATTATTCTGTGCAATGAGTTGACCAGGACAAAGTGAAAGGTGGAGGGGGAGGAGGAGGACAAACAGACCTAAGAGACAAAGAGGAAACACTCATGACAATCAAATAGAGCTGCAGCTCCATGCCGTTAACAAAGGGAAATATTACAAACAACAAATAAATGTCACTGCTTTTCAGGCCACCTTAAAGTGCTGGTTGTTGTGAGGACTGATGCGGAAACAGGAGACAAAGCAGTCCATCATAAGTTCCACGTCAGCATTCTGGCTGCCTGTACCTCTCCAGAAAGGTTTGGCTGGGTTGAAGAGCAGAGCCTGGTGGGACAGAGGGGCAAAAGTAATTTTAGTCTCCTGGAGTCTACTCTGGACTGGAGTAGATCACAATACTTTAATAAATAATCTAAGAGATCTTCATCAAAAGATATTTGTTTATGTTATGTGACTAGAATGAAGAAATGACTGTTGGCCTGTATATCTTTATTGGCTTTATAGGCCTTTTTCACCTGCTTCCGACACATCAACTTCCAGGACTAAATATGTACTTAATGCCTTGCTACCCCCCTAAGGGAGGGAAGATAATTAAGGTCAGTGGTCATAATGTTGCTGCTGATCAGTGTAAGTATTTTATATCATTATAAGAATTAGGGGTGGGTGTATATATCCCGATTACTTTATGGGGCATTTTTTTCCCCTAAAATCGATATGATTATAATTTTTTTATGGTTTAGCAGACGCCGATAACGTGACGCTATAACCGTTTCTGGAAAAACAGCCAATACAATTCCAGACCACCAGAGTTAAGACCTGCACCTGTACTTTTTAAAATCCATAGTATTGGAGCGGTGGTACGTTATACTATCGAGAAAGTTTTTCTTGGAGACAGACGCTCCTCAAATCTACAAAAAGGTCATGTCTGAATTTAAGCTGAGCTGAATGAGTGGCTCTTATCTGCGACACATTGGACCTTCCAGACCACCGAGTCCTGTGTCACCCTCACAGCCCACTAGATTGCAGGTGATTGGTCATTGTCCTCTCACGTCCTCCAGAAAAGAGTCATGCAAGTCTCACACCGGCAAACATTGCAGAGCTGTCGAGTAGAACATCTTAGAGAAAGACGCTGCTTTAGCCACAGACATTGCAGCTAATATGGTTTCAGTGAGAACTGAGTAGGAATAGCTTAATAGCACCTAAGGCTTTGTACATTTTGTTTATGTATTAAAAAAAGGTTAATTTATAGGTCCACCTTGGTGTTTTGTGGCCTGATTTTATTTATTTTCTAAAGGCACCAGCTGGGGCAGCTGAATAGCGCTATTTACTTAAAGAAAATTGTAATAATCGATTCTATCAAATCGCAATGCTTCTAGAATTGTAATATGAATCGAATCAGCACCCAAGTATCATGATACAATTGTTATGTGATTGGTATGCAACTACGATGTAATTAGGGAATGCAAATTGTAAGCGCCTTCCTTAACTTATATTCAGAAAATGTTAGCGATTAATCAGCAATTACTTGTTAATGAAAACGTAGATTTTTCCTGTGACGAAAACAATACAAAATTTCCTCAATCAAATAGTGTCTCCGCCTGCCATAACACCTTTTCTCCATAGCAGATGCACATTTGTGAGACCGAATGTGATGGAATGACTGTTGTTGCACACTTTAGTGTGGTCATTGTGGTCAGCGCAGTATCCTCTGGAATGCGCAAATATTCCTCTCTGAGCTCCAGGGTTTTAGCGGTGTCCTGCTAGGTCAGTTTGGACAGGACGGCAACCACAGGCCACCTCTGCTCCAATAGCCAGTCGAACATGTCACAAACAGAATTCCACCATGCCTCCACCATTTCCTCCTTTCACAGTTAGAATCCAGGTTCGAACCAATAAGGGCCTTTTTTTTGTGGAGTTTGCATGTTCTCCCTATGCTTGTATGGGTCTTCTTCAGGTACTCCAGCTGCTTCCTCCCACAGTCCAAAGAAATGCAAATTGGGGTTAGGCCAATAGGAGACTCTAAATTGACCATAGGTGTGTTCGGCTCTGAATGTTGGCCCTGTGGAACGCTGGCGACCTGTCCAGGGTGAACCTTGCCTCTCTTGGCTGGCTCGAGAAATAAAAAGTACCTGTTCATGCTATGAACGAATGTTATCCTGCATTCTTCACAACAAATGTTTAGTAAAATTTGTGGTGTTTCCTCCTCTGGTCTACACAGATTTGGAACTGTGGTCACGTCATCTATAATTCAGAACGACGCGGCCACGACGTTACCTAATTCTGCAGCTTGCCGCAAATCAGTGGAAAATCATGGCTCGCCAATTGGAACTCGATCGCTATGTGTGAAGTACCAACAACACGATGAAAGTGACTCGCAGAGGCCCAAAATCCTGTAGCGTGAACTTTGCTGTGACTGGCAGTGAGTGACTGCGAAACCCGGGTGAGGAACTGTAGCACAATAACACAACAACATTCTTCCCCCATATTCTCTGCCTTTCCCTTTTCTGTGTTTCCGAACAAATCATCTTCAAGAGTGTTTGCAGGACTTGTTTCTGTCGTGTTGTGCTTTTAGATAATGAGTGTAACCTCGAGCTGGCTTTACTGCCAAACCACATATTAAAGGGGCAGTAAACGATTCTGGAGAAAGCTTGTTTCTCTGTTGTTGATGTGAATTTGCTCCGGCCGGGCCGTGAACCCGGGTCCTCCGTAATGGGAGTCCCAGTTGCAGTACCCATCAGCAACTGGGACTGCAACTGGGACTTAAGGTGTTGATGAGTGATGTTTACAAACTACACATATTTTTTGTTTTTGATTTACAGAGCCATGGCTGAGCCGAAAACACAGATTGAGACACAAAATGTGTATTGCTTTAGAATCGCTTACTGCCCCTTTAACACGTCACGTTTTTTCTCTCAGTCCACCCAACACACAGAGCTTACACCCAATTCCTGTTTCTCACATGTATTGCATAATTTCAAGTGTAGCTTCTCACATGTGTATTCACGACAAAAAAACAGAGTCACTCGTAGATGATTTCTCCTGGTGAAGGATCGTGAAGTGTGTGTAACCACCCGTCGCCAATGATTCATGTAGTGTGTAGAGCACAACGATTGAATCCTTAAGATTACAAGACAGCACTTCGTGTAGAATGAACAGGTCAGCTATTCAAGAACTTTTAAAAACGCATCGTGTGTCCGAGGCATTAAGGACATCAACACCTTTAACAAATAGGCTTGTTGGAGTCTTTCCCCTTTCTTTGAGAATCTCGTAACACGTGGTATCGAAAAAATATCGAAGTATCGATACTTTTGACTACCGTAGCCCCGATGTAAAATGGTTACATTGCACCCTCAAGTTACAAATCATTTAAAAAACAGTTAATTTGTTCTATTGTTTCATGTTGGTAGTTTCAGTGCTTCATACTAGTAACTAACTACAAATACCCCCATGTATTCTGTGGGTCATATTCACAGATTGTGTTAGGGACAAATAATACAGATAGGACTTTGGTTCATTTGTCAAAGAGCCAATCCAACTTGAGCAATTTGTTGAACCTTAGTTTTAGCACTTTGAGCTTCAAGAATTTGTGGGGAGATGTGGGGAAAATAAACTTTTATCTAGATCAAATACTTGAATTTTCTTGCTGCTGTGAACAAATTGCATACAAAGAGGGAAAAAAACTTAAAAACGGAACGGGAGAGAAAAGCACATTTCAGACCTTGAGATCCATGACGATAGACTGCACCAGGAGGAAAATGGTGGAGTGATCCTCCCAGTTGATATAGGTCGAGGCTTTACAGAGTTTGACACAGGCGATTGCAGCACTCTCCGTCAGCTGCTTGCTGCCACCCTGGCCTGCTAAAGCTTTCCTCAAACTGTCCAAGAACAGTTTCTGCAGACACAACAGGACAGGAAGGTTTTTATGCATGCTGAAGTTAGTCTGTGAGTGTGAGTGTGTGTGTGTGTGTGTGTCTGTCTGTCTGTGTGTATGTGTGCGTGTGCGTGTGTTCTTTCCTCCCACCTTGTTGGCTTTGCTGTCTTCTACAGTGTCTTTGGAGATGGTGTGTGTTATCTCTGGACAAAGGATTAGGAGGATGATCTGCAGGGGCCACACAGCTGCCTTCCTCTTGGCACTTTCTGCAAAGCTGTCCACCAGATCAAACAACTTCTCTGCCGCTTCTGAGCACACAAACCAAGAAACACACAGACACAGTTAAAGGAGACATATTGTGCTCATATTCATAGTTTTAATTTGGGTTATTACTTGAAAAGGTTTACATGCTCTAATGTTTAGAAAGCGCATCAGTTTCCTCATACTGTCCATTTCATGCAGCTCCTCTTTCAACCCAGGCTACTTTTACAGAGACTGAGGGAGAAATGTACAACTTTAATCTTGATCTTTTTTTCACAATCATGAATGAGGTGAAAAACTAGGTTGTTTTGTTTGTTGTACAGTCCATTGTTGAACACTAAACAGTATTAGTTATTTGATGTTGTGTGTTGAGTTATCAGGCTAACATGAAGCCTGTCAAAGAAAAAAAAGTAACACAACTCAATATGTACAGACAGACTGTTACCTAAAGCCCTTGGGCTTAGTTGAAAGGGTTGTAGTTCTGTCACTCATTAAACCTCTCCTCAGGGTGGATTGGGATTGTGTTCGTCTTTTCCTTTCTACTATTTCTTGACCTCAATGGAAAAAGTCATGAGGTCAAGGAAAGGTGTAAAGAATGATTCATATGACTTAAGAAAAGCGGTGCTCAGAGAATCCGACTCGACTTTCAATATACTACGTCATTATGCGACGGCTGATATTATTGATGCGTCTGTCGTGGTGAACTACAAATTGAGATGGACTACAAAAGCGCAGCTGCTCCATCAGATGTAAATTATTCATATGCAATGGTAACTTACATGATGGCGTGTGTACCTTCTGGGTCATATTCATACTCTTCTACTCCTATTTTGAATTGAATCATTTACGTTCGTGCAGGGCGCGTCATGTTAAATATCACTGCCGCAATGAATTGTGGGTATATTTCTCCTTTCCTTTCAAATAGGAAGGTCCAGTGTAACATATACCATATAAGGAGATAGGAAAGGAAGCATTGAAGCACATTTCCTAAGCATTGAAAGAATCAGTTGAAAAATTTCCAGGTCACTTCCAGATTTAGGAAACTTCCTAAGCAAATTTGACAATTCGAACATCCCTCAGTCTCTGTGACAGGACAGGGCTCTGACAGACACAGACACACAGGTCTCTCCTCAGGATTGGGAAGAGCAAAGATTCATCAAAGAAGAAAGCATTCCTTTTTTTCAATACGGATAGCAGCACTGCTTACATCAGAGCTTATGTTTACTATGACTATGGCCAGTTTAATCATGAGTTTCAGTACCCATCCCTAGACCTAAGAGAGATGCGTCGTCATCCCTCCCATGACTAAATGCCTGCTCTGTTTACCTATCTCGTCTGTTTTTCTTTTCCTTTGAAAATACCTCAGTAAGCTCATTTTAACTACTAAATGACAAAGTAATTTAGCCTAGTGCCGTTAACCAACTGAATTCCGTAATGCATGCACGGGGGTAGATACTGGAGTCACCGAAGCATTGGATGAGATGACTGATTGTTTGGATTGAAAATTTCTTTTGACCGTGGCAGCTCCGATTTTGCTGTGGCGCGTACAACTAAATGCCTTGCAAAACCTCGACGCCACACACAACTGTGGCCCTTTTTGTTTCTGACTCCACAACACAATGTGACGACAGAAGAGCAGCAACAAAAAGTACCAAACAGTTGATTGTGGGAAACCAACTAACTTTGATATCTTAATTTCTTTGTTTTGTTTGAGCCTCATTATAATCTTGTTTACTTGAATAGTCACCTCTTAACTCCTCATCATCAACAGGAAACCAACCTCATTATAAATTCTCAGTCAGCTGAGCCACATCTGATCATTTTTGTGCACAGCACAAACAGGACAAACAGCTGCCCAAGAAAGTTAGTAGCAAACTGTCCAATTACTTTTGAACCCTTGCAATTTGGGCTCTGTGTTAAATGGTCATATTTCCCATACAGTTCTTTCTCTATTGATATGAACTGACTAAAATAAAGCAGAGACTAGGCACATTAATGTAGTATCAATTACTTTAGTTCCAAAGTGAATGTGCTGAAGCCGAGAGAATGAAGAACAAAAAATGTGGAACTGTCCAAATACTTAGTCTGAAATGTCAAGTGTAAAAAAATATCAATATGTTTTCCATCAAAAAAGATCTTATCAAAGTGAGAGAAAGAGAATGTCAGGTTTGACAAATCTCTCTGAATCTTTATTAAAAGAAAAAAATCAATTTTAAGTGTAGGGTTTGTCTCTGTACATACCTGCCATATCTGCCTGTGGTCGCTGGTAGAGCATGGTGAACTCGTCAGGGTAATTCTCCACCCAGTTCCAAAATGCCTGCATGAACATGTACACACATAAAGCTGTTGTGATTGTCCACCTCTACACAGACGTCAAAGTTAAGTAAGAGGCACAGGGCTTAAAGCAAAAAATAGTAGGAGAAAGAAGGTAAGATAATTTCACAAAATTAATACATTTATTACCTGAAAATGAACAAAAACAACAACAAATGGAAGATATGATATATACTTTGGTGGTGTAAGATCCAAAAAAACATAGCCTAGTGAGCTCTAGGCTACAAGCCAGATGGATGACAGCTGTTGATCATATAGCAATCGGTGCTGCATCAGCAGTGATCCCGGAATACCGGGCCATTGTGGTGAAGAGGGAGCTGAGCCGCAAGGCAAAGCTTTCGATTTATCAGAAGATCTAAATTCCAACCCTCATCTATGGTCATGAGCTCTGGGTAGTAACCGAAATAATGAAAGTACGAAATTTGTTTTGGCTGGGTTCAGGCTTAAAGAAAGGGCGAGGAGTTCACACATCCGGAGGGAGTTCTGAGTAGAGCAGCTGCGTCAAAACGGGCATTGAGGTGGTACGGTCTTCTTGTCAGGATGCCTCATGGGCGCCTTCCATCGGAGGTTTACTGGGCAGGCCCAACTGGGAGGCGACCCCGGGATAGACCCACAATTTGCTGAGGTGGACAACATAACCTATCTGGCGTAGGAAAACCTCTTAAACTCCCTGGAAAACCTCGAGTAGAGGGATATCGGGGCCCCTGCCCTGTGCCAGAAGTCCATTCCATTACATATGTCAAGAATTACAGTTAGAGACAAATTCAGGATGGTAGAACAATTACCTTCTCTAAACTGTTGATGACTGCTAGCTGGGCAGGCTTTTTGAGAGCTCTAAACTTCAGTGCAGTTTCTGAAAGAAACAAACATTAGATCAAACACAGAAACAAACGCAAAATAAACACATGCTTCACAAACCTCCATCTTAATGTCTTTATTTTTTAATTTTTTTTAGCATCTAATAGTTTAGGAATTCTTTACAGAAAGAACTCTTGAAGAAAAACTGACCCAATTCTTTACCTGGGGCTAACAATGGATGGGTATATTCACCCAGCATTGTGACAGTCCAGTAGAATTCTCAGTGGCCCACCCCCCAAGACCAGTTCTCAGAAAATAAGACCATTACATGTGAAACAAACTATGGGTTTCTTTTGGAGTCGGTTAAAATAAAACTTTTAAGAACATCAGAAGCAAACCTTGAAGCAGCCTCTTCAGCTTGGCACAGTCCACATTGATATACTGCATCAGCTCTATGTCATGAACATCCACATTGTCCTCAGAGCACACCGTCAGCTCCTGGAGCCTGACAAAACACACAAATGCACACATGAATTCTGCTATTAAGGATGAAGTTGGACAGATCAAGAAATTAACTCATATTTTTAGCCTTCATCTGGAATTGAACATTACTGGAGCCAGAGTATTCAGAAGAGTATCCCAGCGAAAACAGTGAACGCTGCATTTTAATTATTGTAAGGGTGATGGTGTGTTTACTCAATTATGTGTTGTATGTTATTGTTAGTCAGCATTGTACAGGGAAATATTTTCATTGACTTAATCAGTATAGTCACCAATCCAACTGATTTAATTATTTTTTAAGTAATTAAAAAATGCTCAGAGGGGATACCATACAAAATGATAAGGGTCCCAGTTACACACAGGTCACCAAAGTAATGGTTATGTTCAGTAGTGACTAATTGTTTCTGTGTTTGTGCTACAAGTACACTGCTCCCAGAGCTCCAATTTTGTGAGGGTCTATAGGGCTAACTCAGGGCTGGGCGATAAAACGATAAAGATAATTTTCAAGAAATAACTTTTCCTCGATAGGAATATATGACATGGTCGACATAACTTTGATCTAACTAATTGCATCCATGTTTTGACAGACAGCCCGAACAGTCAATGATCATGGAGGTACGAGGTGGTGGGTTACGAAATAACAAGACTGCGAAGGGGGGGCTCCAAGCTTGCAAAGAAGGCTACACACAATCCCAAGAAGTGAAAGACTACGTAATGCCATGTTTATCCCAATCAAGTAACTGCTGGGTGATGTAAAGTATTTGGCCTGGGGTTTCGAACCGTCCACAACCCTACCTCAGACCTAGACCATGAAACGTGAATTGTGACAAAACCAACACCAGATGTAGTGTTAGTTTTGCCAAACGAAGTTTGGCTTATGTTCCCGGCTGGGAATATCACTGTCGCGCAAAATACAGGGATAACTACGACACCATTTCACACAAAGTGGTTTGGAAAAAAGGAAAGCAGGGTTGGAGGAGATCATTTCCACAAAATGTTGGTTGTACCAAGTCAATCCTCGGGAAAAGAAGGATGTTAACAGAGAAGTTATTCCGTTTATTGCTGAACCCACCATATTCCTGGCTGAGGGACATGCTTTCAAAAAGAGCCTGTATGACGGTAAAGAAATCTCTGACTGGGACCAGCAGAAGTAGAGTGTATTTTCACTTTCACTCATTAAATATTTCACAGATCGCTAATGTTACCGACTTTACTTGCAAAGCCTTTGTTTCACTTGTGGCAACGAGCGTTGTCTCCACTAACTTTTTTCAAGTACAACGAGTCGTTCACTCTTTACCATCTGGCCAAGCCCCTGCACAGCTCAGGCCCCGACACAGTCACACAGAGACACAGGATTGTGAATAGCGAAAATTCATCATAGACGAATGAATGAATTTCTTTAGTACTTCAGCAGCACCGGCAACGTGACTCACTGAACGTGACTGACGCTGCAGGGCTGTAACGTGCTACGTTCATTAACAATAAAAGTAAACTGACGTTTTGCCAGTTAAATGCTTGATTACTGGTGTTGACAGAATTGACACAATTTCGGCTGAGCACAGATCACTGAAAAATAAGCCAATCGCCGCACCCCTAGTTCCATATTATGACAATATATCACTTGTCTCGGTAAACTCAGGACTACTTGTGGTTCCCAGAGTCTGTAAAAGTAGGCTGCTCTCCTCTGGAAAGGTTAGACTTAAAACTTTCCTCTTTGAAAAAAGCTTGTAGTCTGGTTCTGCTAGACATTTCTTCCTGGGTTTTTTCCTACATTGTGAGTAAATGTTGAATGGACTATATTTATATGCGCTTTTCTAGTCTTATTGACCACTCAAAGTGATTTATAGGACATGTCAAATTCACCCATTCACAAACATTCATACAGTGCTGCTATTCACCCAGCTTTTTCACTAACATCCATACACTGTTTGAAGAGTGTCTTGCCCAAGGACAAATCGGCTTGTGGATTAGGGGAAGGTGGGATCGAACCGCCAGCTTTTGGGTTAGTTGACTACCGACTCTGAATCCTGAGCCACAGCCGCCCGTTTAGTGCTTGTTGTGGGAATTTTTGGGATCCTCTGAAGTATTGTAAGGTCTCAACCATACTACGTTAAGACCCTTGAGATAATGTATGTTGTGATTTTGCGCTATACAAATAAAACTGAATTGAACTGGCTGTGTGGTTAGCACCTCACATAAAAATATTGGGTTCTTATTTTGGCACTGTGTAAGGACAACTACCTCATGCAAGTTTCTATGAATTTAAACAGCCAACTAATGTCCAATCCTTAATGTAGGGGTTTGAAAAATGAAAAAGTACTGACATTACATTCATTTAGCAGACGCTTTTGTCCAAAGCAACTTACAATATGTGTATTCAACCATGAAGATATTACCCAAAAGTGCAAGAATCGATAAAGTAAATAGACATTTATCAAATAGGTATAAACAACTTCAAGTGCTCATTCAGATATATATGATTAATATTGACCTAATAGAATATTTTTTTGTTAAAGAAAAAATCTATGAAAATATTAGGGAGGTTCCAATTGACTAATGTCCTAGTCAATTAGGTGATTTGTCTAATGTCCCAGTTAATTAGGTTATTTGAGAAAGATTCTATTAGCAGTCATTACTGTCATCATTAAGATGACCATGAGCATACTGATTGACTAGGTTATAGTAAGAGAGCTACCTGGTGGAGATACGGCTGAAGACGGCATTGAAGTTGTTGCAGCTCAGAGAGAAGAGGACCGCTGAGGCAGAGGACCGGAGCTCTGTTGCATGCTGGTTGCCCTCACGGTACGTATAGATGAAATGGCAGATCTCTGGCAGCAGCTGTTTGACCAGCATGGTCTCATCCAAACGCAAGCAGTCCTTAGATTGCTGAGGGGGAAGAGAATATAGAGGAAGAAGACAGTCAGGAAAAATTCATCGGTCTATTTCACTGATTTGATCACTCAAGCTGAAATTGGAGAATGACTAGGGCTGAACTGTGATTTGTGATTTGATTAGCGATATAATTTTTTTTAAAGTAAAGCTTCAGTTCAATATTCACTGTGTAACAGATTTAAAACATGTGATGGAGCATTACCATGTGAGATACCATCAAAATATTGACTACTCTTTATTCTAATGCAAGGATGAGAAATTGTAGATATGAATTGCTTCCAAAATGTATTTATATATATTTTTTAAATTGGCATAGAACATAGAACAATTATCACAAAATCTGTGACTGTTCTAACTAAATAAACTAATAATAAAAAATAATAATAATTCCAATAAGAAAATTATAGCAACTTTCAGTAAAAAATCTCTGACATTTAAATAGGAAGGTTATTCACTTATGTCTCAGGAGCCCCATCTAAATATTGCACAATCTGCAGTCAGTAGAACAATATTTACTAATACCCAGCATTTAGCTTATAAATTAACAAAATACAGACAGAAAAATTATCAAAAAAGTAAATGTAAATGTAATAATAGAAATGTGATACATGAAATATGTAAATATGGCACATTCAAATGTAACACTTATTTGCTGATAACCAGAACTTGACTTTTGAACAATTGTTTATGCCACTTTATGATAAAAGGCAGAACAAATTAAATCCTAAAATTACTCAACTCAACAGAAGCTTTCATACAGTAACACTAACTTCCCTGACATCAGTACTTCTTCTCAACACTCATAGTCAACTGACAAAAGGGAAAAGGGAAAAATGAGACTGAACACAACCAGCACACTTTACTAAACACACAAGCACACACACAGAGAGAGAGAGAGAGAGAGAGAGAGAGAGAGAGAGAGAGAGAGAGAGAGAGAGAGAGAGAGAGACTTAACAATTGTAAGATGCAGCCTGTGGCCAAAACACTGAAGCCTGGTCCACTGATTTAATTTCAGTGGTGATGCACATCTGGCCCTCTTTATTCTGACTCCAGCTGGACAGACAGTCTCTTAGTCCACGGGCAGTGATCTCTCCCGTGTGTTCAACATGAAAGTCCTCGTTAATGAAGATTACGGTGAGACTGGGGTACGGCTCGGTCGTCCTGCTTGACCACAAATCTGCTGTTGTGGTGGAATACTCCACACTCCTACATTCCACGTACAGTTCTGAGTGTGTGTGTGGGAGGGAATTGAATATCTCTTGTCCAGCGTTCAGATGAGTTTTTGAAACCCCTCTCCATCTTTCTTAACAGTCTATCTATTTGCAGTCTGTCACGTTAGCCAGTTTCATGCGGAGCAATATTCGCAAATGGGATGTAGCGACTTTTCCACAACATGCAGAATACCTTCTTTTGTTGCACTCATCTCAAACCAGAAAACACTCCCATATCACATAAGTGCTGCTTCTCTTCAGCGAATAAATTGTCCATCGTTGCTTCTGGCTCCTCCAAGGCCACTCCACCAATGCAATGTTTTTCTTTAGTTTCACGCGTGTTGTTGGTGGGCGTATACGCAGTTGCCCTGGGCAACTTCTGATTGGTGAGCCTCACTAGTACATGAGGAGCACTGCATTTCTGATTGGTGGGCATGACGGGCACATGGACTGCATGAATATGTTAAACCATTGACAGCAAAGTATAAAGCCTGGGTCAGATGCACTGCAAAACATATTCTAAATCGCAGCTTTTGAGATTTGCAAATCGCAATTTCGATTTGAAAAGGATTAATCGTTCAGCCCTAGGAAGAACTCATGACTGAACTACAGTATAAACTAATAGTGATTGAGAAAGCACGTTACGACGGCTGAATGTTGGTAAACAACTTTTGAAGCAGAAGCCAGTGCTACCCGCTCAACTGGCATCCAGCTGTCTCACTCTTCACTGCAACCAGTAAGGAGACAGCATTTTCCACTTCGAGCAGGACACACGTTTACATCTCTGACTGTGTGGAAATGTGAAATTGTTGTGAAAAATTTCATGATTGAATGTCATGAAAATAACGGGGAAAATAGCTATATTTAAGAAAATGGTAGAACCACAAAAAGTTGATCATTCAGGAAAATATGGTGGGTACAGCCCTAATAACCTAGAAAGTCTGGTAAAACTCTACCAACAATGAGTAAAACAGGACAAAAACACTTGATTTGAAGGTCTCTTTTGGCTCTATTCAGTAGCGCGGCTATGAGCTCAGTGATATATATAATTATGGAGATGTCTTTTTCCCGGACAATAGATCACCACGTCATGTACCGTCAGATACAGATAACTCAGTTCAGACATGTATAAACCACTGTTATTCTGTAAGCTTACTGAGAAAATGTCATTATAGTAGGAAACAAAGGATTGGGAGCAGAACCAATCTACATCTGCATTTTTGATGGATCATTATCTGATGCATATACTTTCAGCTGTCAAATATTAAATTTAAAGTATTAATAATATTAATACTAATTATAAAAGTGCAGTTCGCAAGTTTTCCACTTAACATGGTTTCTTCCTGAGAGGGAATGGTGGTCACCTGCCAAGAGCTTCAGCCATCATCATAGCATTATAACAATTTCTTTAACTGGTTAGCATGCTTACTCCAGTAGAAGCAAAGAAATGATAGAAATAGAAGCAAAACATTTTGAATTGACTTCACTTTCCACTGTTAGGGACAGCTCTAGGTGAGTAAACTAATGAAGTTTGATGCTGAACTCACAACATTTCTGTTCTAGTAAATAGCCATGCTAACGTTGGCTATGTAGCAATAGAGTCAAATTACATATTGCGCCTTTAATTTAGGCCTTCCGCAGAACAAGTATTTGATGCTAAGCTGCAATGTATCATGTGAGCTTGCCGTATAGGATCCTGACTTTTTGCGAATCTGCCAATACGAAGAACCAATCCAATACCAGTGCAATTTAAAAAATCACAACTATTATTAAAATACCATATTTTATGGTATTTTAAGCTGTTTAGTAATAACCCTGTATAAAGGTGATGATAACCATCATTGTCGTATGGCCTGGATCAGGTTAAATGCTTTGAAAAACAGATACAGAGAATGAATGACATATAACTTCTTTTATTATCTCGTTTGACAGACATAACTGAAAAAACGAATGAACCTAGGAATAAACAACAATTACTTACATCTAAATAACTGTAAAAGTGCAGCCACAGCATATAACAATAATGGACCTAAAGATTTTTAAACACAACAATAACAGTATAAATCAGAGCAACAGCAACTTCAAAACTAAATAAATCTTTTTAAAAATGTTAATGGCCACTACGGTTTAAAAAAGTAAAAACCCTTTAGATTGTATCTTTCATAGGAACAGTATAAACATGGCAAACGTCGCTATTTTACTAGTTTGAAAATATTACAGGAAATAAATATATATATATATATATTTATATATATCTATATCTATATCTCACTTCTCCGTCGCTCCAAAACAGCTTTTGTGTCTCTGCTGAGAGAAATGTTATCTAAGCCAGTGATTCTCAAACTAGGGGTATTGACCGACACAGGGTTAGCAAGATGATTGCTGGGGGTCGCAAAAAGGTTGTGGAGAAAAACAAATATGTATGCTATACTCAAAAAAAGATGACATACACTGCTCAAAAAATTTATGGGAACATAATAATCTCAGTATAACACCAAGTCAGTCAAACTTCAGTAATATCAATCTGTGTCACCTACTTTGGTGCAAATCAAAGTGACAACAGGTGCAATGGAGGCAAAAGCAAGACAACCTCCAACCAGGGAATGGTTTTACATGTGGAGGCCACAGACAGTTGTTCTCTCCTTCCTGACTGATTCTTCTCTAGTTCTGTGTTCTGCTAGTGTCCTTGTCACTACTGGTAGCATGAGGCCAAACTGTCACAAGTTGATTCCGCCTGTGATTTTTATTTTTTACTTTGATTTTTGGTGTGATTTTGAAGCCAGACCTCAATGAGTAGATTTTAGTTTCCATTGACTGTTATTACTTCATTTTGTTTGTGAACAAATTATACAATGTACATTTTTACTGCGCAGGCGCCGCAGAGACTGGCAGCCTGAAAGTCTCCCAATTTAAGCTTTTAACTCTTAACTTTACAAAAATAAACTTCTTACTTTTCCCCTAGTTACTTAACATTTTTGCACAAAGTGCCTGCTTACTTTGGCGGGGGGGGGGGGGGTCGTTGTTGTTTTTAAATCTAACTACGACAACAATGTGCAAGTCAACAGACCACCACCTAAAAACAACAACACTGCGCCTCCACTTGCATGAGGAGCTATTCCTGAAGGAGATCCTGGGGGATGAGCAACACAACCCGGGGAGATGGTGAGAAAAGAGGACAGAGAGGAGATGGGGATACAAACAAGATGAACACATTTTCTACCCTGGTCAACGGACAGCATGAATACCCCAGGTGCAGTCTATTATGCCTTACAGAGAAGTGGCTGAGAGGGAAGATACTAGACAAGTGTTTCTCAAGGGTTAGGGTGGTTGTGCATTAGTTCCCTCTAGTGGCATGCAGGAGGAAGCGCCAAAATATATAACATTTCTAAATGAAATAAATTTTAATACTATAAAAATTCGCTTTGGATAGTTTTATCTCAGACAATGACCTGACCTGACCTGACCCCTTGATGATGGGGTCAGAGACAACATCACTGCACACCTCGTCTCGCTCAGGACAGTTCCATGAATATTTCCCAGCGACGGCCAGAGCAAACAGCTGGATGAGAAACCCGCTCAGCGTCGAAACCTCTGAAATGCCCAAGGATTTCACTGTTGGAGAGCAGGAGAGTTTAATAGAACTGTCTTGTCTGCTTTCAGAAGACAGTCGTTGTTGGAATTTTGGATACAGCAACACAGCAAATACCCTGCACTTGCAGACAAGGCTGTGTGCTTTCTACTTCCTTTTGCGACCACATATCTCTGAGCCAGACCTGAGACTGAAGCTGAACTGAACTGAACCGATGGTGACAACAACCAACTCACAACTCTGTATGTTGTGAAAACATTTTTTGAGACAGTGAGAGTACTTTTTACTACTACTCATTTTATTACTAATCATATTGGTAGGTCTCTAATTACAAAACAACTTTATCATGCTGTTGTTCCTGAAATGTCCAAATTAGTTTTTTGAGCGAAGCTGTAATGAACATCTTACAACATTATTCATTTCAACAATGGAATTAAGGGAGCACTTAAATCACTCATCAGATATTGACGAACAAATTATACTGATGTACTGATGTACATTGTCAAATTTGTTGAGAACAAAATGACATAACAATGGTCAATGGAAACCAAAATCATCAACCCATTGAGGGATGGATTCAAAATCACACCTAAAATAAAATTAAAACAATTTAAATCACAGGCTGATCAAACTTGCAAGAATTTTACCAAGGCAACTAATTATGTGACCCAGTAGAGTGTATTGCCTCTACTCCTGATGAGTCGTTGGATAGTGTCCTGGGGGATCTCCTCCCTGGATCAGGGCATCAGTGAGCAGTACTTGGTGACGATGATGCACCGATACATATCGTCCCATAGGTGCTCAGTTGGATTTAGGTCAGGGGAACGAGAGGGCCAGTCAATGGCATCAATGTCTTCAACACCCAGGAACTACCTTAATGGTAAATTATATTTATATGCACTTTTCTAGTCTTATCGACCAACCATTCACACAGTGCTGTTTGCCCTGCCTTTTCTGTCACACCCATACACATTCATACAGTACCAGAAAAATAATTAAAGGAAGTGAATTTTTAAACAAAGTTTAATTATTGTTACTACCCAATCTGGCCACATGAAGCTGGGCATTGGCCTGCACCAGGAGGGACCCAAGGCCCACTGCACAAGTGTAAGGTCTAAAAATCACTGAGGATTTCATCCCCGTACCTAACCCGCAAGATATGGTACCGTTAGCCATGAAATGGAGGTCTGTGCAACACTCCAAAGAGACCGTCACTGACCAACCGCCAAACAGGCGGCATAAAGTTCACCGTGGCGTCTCCAGACTCTTTCACGCCAGTCACATGCAGTGTTTCCTCTAGGATTTTTTTCAGCAGCGGGGGCAGGCCAGTGTGAACCTGCTCTCATTTGCGAAGAGAATGGGGCACCAATGGTGTACCTGCATATTCTGGCGTCTTCAACCTGAGCCTGAAGCTGGGGAGCGTTCCACAGCTTTGGAAGACATCCTGCTTGGAGCTGGTACCAAAAGTATCGCACCCGAAGGACCTCAACAGCTACAGGCCAGTGGCATTGACATCGCACCTAATAAAGACATTGGAGCGCCTGGTGCTCGTCCATCTCCGCCCCCTGGTGAGACCCTCGATGGACCCGCTGCAGTTTGCCAACCAGCCTGGCATCGGGGTGGATGACGCCGTCATCTTCCTCCTCCACAGAGCTCTTTCTCACCTGGAGAAGCCTGGAAGCACTGTGAGAATCATGTTCTTTGATTTCTCCAATGCCGTCATGTACAGCACAGCCACCTGCCATCTGCAAAAGTTCTTTGACGACTCTGCCACCGTCGGACTCATCACAGATGACGATGACAGGGAGTACAGAGAACTGACCCAGGACGTTTTGGACTGGTGCCTATGGAACCACCTCCAGATCAACGCAGGTAAAACCAAGGAGCTGGTGGTGGATTTACGCAGGCGCAGTAACCCCCCCACGACAGCGGTGAACATCCAGGGAAAGGACATAGAGAGAGTGGACTCTTATAAGTACCCGGGTTTTCACCTGAACAATAAACTGGACTGGACAGACAACACCATGGCACTCTACAAGAAGGGCCAGAGCAGACTGTACCTGCTCAGGAGAGTCAGGTCCTCAGGAGTGCAGGGAGCGCTCCTCAGGACATTCTTTGACACTGTGGTGGCATCAGCCATTTTCTATGGAGTCGTCTGCTGGAGCAACAGCATCTCAACAGCTGACAGGAAGAGACTCGACAGACTGATCAGGAAGGCCAGCTCTGTAATAGCATGCCCCTTGGACACAGTGCAGGTGGTGGGAGAGAGGAGGATGGTAGCTAAGCTATCATCAGTGACGCCCACCCCATGCAGGACACTGTCTCTGCACTGAACAGCTCCTTCAGCGACCGGCTCCTTCACCCTAAGTGTGTGAAGGAGCGGTACCGCAGGTTCTTCCTTCCTGCTGCTGTCAGACAACCAGCACTGCTCACAGTAGAACGCGCGCACGCACGCACGCGCGCACACGCGCACACGCACACACGCACACACGCACACACACACACACACACACACACACACACACACACACACATACACACATATTATATATTCCCCATTGTAGGACAAATAAAGGCATATCTTATCTTATCTTATCTAATCTCTCATAATACCAATTGAGCTACACAGAGCTGGGCTGTGAGCACAGGTCCCACTAGAGGATGTCGGGCCCTCATGCCACCCTCACAGAGTCTGTTTCTGACAGTTTGGTCAGAAACATGCACACTAGTAGCCTGCTGGAGGTCATGTAGTATGGCTCTGGCAGTGCTCCTCCTTTTCCTCCGGCAGATGCCGGTCCTGCTGCTGTGTTGAGGCCCTTCTACAGCCATGTTCTCGTGTAACAGTCCCCCTGGTATCTCCTCCATGCTCTTGAGACTGTGCTGGGAGTCATAGCAAACCTTCTTGCAACAGCACATATGGATGTGCCATCCTGGAGGAGCTGGACTACCTGTGCAACCTGACTGGGCTGCTGGTCCCGCCTCATGCTACCAGTAGTGACAAGGCCACTAGCAGAACACAGAACTAGAGAAGAATCAGTCAGGAAGGAGAAGGACGGAACATCTTTCTGTGGCCTCCACATTTAAAACCATTCCCTGGTTGGATGTTGTCTTGCTTTTGCCTCCATTGCACCTGTTGTCACATTCATTTGCACCAAAGTAGGTGAGACTGATTCATAATCACTTATGCTTCCTAAATGGACAGATTTGATATTCAGAAAGGTACATAGTGTACCTTCCATCTGGCAGTGTGGACAGGACTACCAGCAAATAACTGCAAATAAAAACTGGACCGAGGAGGAGACCATGATTGATACGTAGATTACCAGATGTTTGAGTCTGGTTGAGCACAATACAGCAGCATAGATACTCAATGATTTCATGGTTTGACTTAATTTGCAGCAAAAGGATTGAAGGTAACAACTTATGCACAACTTCTTCAAAGAGAAGAGATCAGATAATTTCTAAAATCTGTTTCAAGACCAGGTGAGACTCACCCCAGCCAGGCACTTCTTCAGTGTATCCAGGATGATGAGCTGGGAGAGGTAGAGGTTCTTTTCAGAGGCTTCTCCAAATATCCGCTATTAAAACAATCACAGGACACAGCATTAGGAAAGCGCACTCCTAGAATGATCTTTTTTTTTCTTTTATAAAAGTGTAACTATTGCCTCTCAGTACTTTTGTTAAGGAGGACCTTTGAATCAACTTAATCAGGTTTTACATTTTCAAAAAAAGGAGACCCCTCTGGGGCCTGTACTAAGCATCAGCCGTCCTGATGACCTGTACTACGAAGCTGGTCATCAGCAGTCTCAATTTTCTTGTCAAGTGAGTTCATGTGGAAGAGGAGGGGTTGTTAATGACAACCAATGTTGTCATAAAGTTTTATGTATGATATGAGAAAGAACGCTGTTGAATTAATATAATATTATTATCGGCCAACCGATATATCAGTAAGGCTCTAACAGAAAGGAACCACTCAAAATAATTTTTTATATTTAAAGTCAACCCAAATATTTGATTGGTGGATTGGAGGTCATCTATGTATTCTGGAGATATCACCTTATGAGCCATAAAAGTAATCACTGAATGGTGATATCTACTGTAAGAGATTTTTGATTGTTTGTTGTTGATTTGATGTTGTTGTTGACCACTTGATATACTGACAACATGGAGCTAACATTGAGAGCCCTCACCGTAAAGGCTGCACTGCCACTGATATTGTTGAGATGTGGTGCTATGGATTGTGCATGGATGTTTTTGTTTTTTGCATCAGCTGCATTATTACATGGAGAATATTCACTCTAAATGAATTAGAGAATTAGATAAATGAATTATATCTTTTATTTATGTTGTGTTCCATCTTCATTTAGTCTGACTTATATATATATTCATTTATTGGTAAGTTAACCAAAGGATTAATCGACTTAACATAAAATAATCATTAAATCAATGGAAAAAATAATCATTAGATTAATCGACTAATCGAAAAAAATATTCAATAGATTAAACGACAAAAAAATTATTGTTAGCTGTAGCCTTACTAACAAGGCAGCAGCCTTGACGTCATGCGTCAAAAAAACGGCGCCTGTGTTTTTATACGAGCTAGCAATTAGCGTGCGTGGCTAAAGTCAACTAACAGTCAAAAGTCTGGCTGTACTTTAACAGATAAAGCGATGTTCAGTGTATTATGTTTTTTGTGGTCTCTGACAGCGAGTTAGCTTGCTCATCTGCCCTCGCCCCTGAAAAAAAATCCTAGAGGAAACACTGGTAATTTTTTTTATTAGATGATAATATTGTACAGTAGCTGGCTAGTTGGATAAGAATGATGTAAAATGCCCTTTATTTTATCTGAGTGAAAAGTGTAAAAATTATTTTTGTTATTTTTTTATTAGTCTGTGATACAATAGAATTAGACTACAGTATGTTGGGCAACCACAGTCTAGTCAATGTTTGGCAAACACCGGTTTACCTAAGAAGTGAACCAGCTTCATAGGACTAAAAAGCCAGAGTTAAACCTGAACTTACCTTGATAACAGCAAATCCTGCTTCATAGTACAAGCCCTCTGACTTTAGTGCGTACTAGTTACTTTAGTCCTAAGTATTGTATTGAACAATACATTTTTTCATCATCCCTTATCTTTTTACCCACTACCTCTTCCCATATCAATTTTTATACTACGCGCACATATACGATTAAGGATGGGATGTTAAGAGCCTTGCTAAAGCTAGCCGTCACAAGTTTTAGCTCTCTGGTAGTGCGCCTGTCTCCAATGCCGGTGGTCGGAGGTTCGAAGCCTATCCGTGACACATGATTGAGTGCCCCCCCCCCCACGCCTTTTTTACTAATCGCAACCTATAAACACACACACACAGATGATTGCATGAGTGTGAGAGAATATAGTATTTCAGTGTTCTGATTTCTCCACGCATGTTTTGTGTTCTGAGACTGTTAAGATGCACATTTTCAACATTTTATGTTTTGTTCTTACTTTACTTGAAGTGAGAAGAGAACATTATTAGAGAACTTGTTATTTATAAATGCTCCAGATCAATATGAAACCTGACAGTTAACATTGTTGAAATGTTATTGAATTGCAGGTCTTTTTTCTTTATTCGATTTGACAGTCAGTTATTGATAATCAGGCTAGATGTCGATACAACCAAGCTTCTGCAATATGGCACTGAATCATAACGCAAGTTAGACATTATGGTTCCGGACCTTTGCTTGAGGAAAATTTCTCAAACTGGACCTCCCTGCATTTTAATTGAATACTCCTGATCTAAGGCAATCCAACTATTCTGCTATAAAGTCAACTTTTCCTGATTCCTATGATGCTCAGAGCTTGTTGTTGTTGTTAATATAGTTCTACAGTTTGGCTTTGAGCTAGTGATGCTTTGGACTGCATTATATTATTAGGTATTCCTACTATTCTTGTAGGTGAATAAAAAGGGACCAAAAAGGTAAAACATCTCAGTATAAAGATCAAACAGACTGTGTACCTGCATGTGCTGTAGAATGACAACAGAAACCACTAAGTCTATTTGTGACTAAACTACAGAATTTGTGCAACAGCTTCAGCAAAACCCGGAGAGGAGAAAGCCCACTTACCATGTTGTTGACATTTTTGAGGATGGTAGTGAGGCCACTGATGACGAGGGAGAACTTGTACTTGGAGATGTTGATCAAACATTCTTTGTTGTGCTCTGTGCTGACTTTGGTGTGGGTGTTCTGGTGACCAACTTTAATGGGAAGCTGAAGGGAAAGACAAGAGAGGATGATGAGGCACTCAACCCTGTTCAGCCACTTCATTATTTTACAATTCAAAGTCAATTCATCATTACGTTAAATAACAATGTTTGACATCATTGTCCGGTCAGATCACCCTGCCATGGGCCTGCCTCAACTGAGGATGTCTTGTGATAAAAGGCTGAAGCACCCAATGACATTGAGGTGCAAAACTGATGGTGTTATAAAGGCTACATCTGGTGGGCCAAAGACAATGGCAGGTGGAGTGATGATTCTTCAGTCCTAGCCAATGAATCTTTACAGAACTAAACCTACTTCCCTGCCCACTCACTTTATCCTAACCAGGCTTAAATCTTAATCTACGATGTATCATAATGGTAGCTCCATCGGGTGGTTATTGGAAAAACAACTTCATCAGGTCCTAGTTAATGAATCTGCTTCGTTATTTATAGTTTGCCATAATTATCAAACACTGTATGTAAGCTGTCGCAATTATTATGTCATCGACTTATCATACGATACATGAAAATGAACTTGATCATTTCCATTGACCTCGAACAATCGCCATTGTGTTTGTTGACAGGTAGGCGCGCTGCTTCAGTCCTCTCCACTGCTGTCGCAGGCGCAGCTCACAAACAGTGTCAACACCTTAGATAACATTTTTCTCAGCAGCTTTCCTCTAAATTCATTTTGCAAAAACATTGCTGCTTCAACTACCCGACTCTGCGATTACGGCTTTTATTTTGACACAAGACAAAACGATGGCGCTTCATTTAACCAATTAAACTAACGTTGTACCGCTCACCATTTTTCCGCACAGATGCTTATTACTGTCGCACAACGGGCTTCGGAGCGAAAACAGTGATACAGGCGAAGAAAGCGACAGAAAGTGTCCAAGTTTCCGTATAAGCAATAAAAATTTTGCCTTTTTCTGAAAAAGAAACCACTCTTGTATATTTACTATTGCTCATGTTGTATGACTGGGGCAGTGTGGTGTGTGTATGTGTGGCGCGACACAGAGAAAAGGAGCCGAGCAGCTAGAAGTCCGGTGTGCATGCTAGCAGCAGATGTGCAGCTAATGTTACAGCTGATGTCCAATAACAAATGCAGCAACGCCTCGGTTCCACACAAAAGTCTCTGTGTCTGTTCATCTCGCTGTTGGAGGGAAAATAAGGGGTTGGTTGAATTTCGGTTCGGCTTATCCGTTATCTGTAAGGACGTGATTACCTGCCAGGAGGTTGTAATTCATCTGCCAGGACCTGACTGTCTACGTTACGCATCAACGTACTGAAACAAACAAAAGAAATCACTCCTCTCTTAGGCATAATCTCCTCGTCATCATTCTTTAAAACTTCCTAAAACTTATTTTTCTGACCTGTCCATCATGGTTTCTGCTCAAAAGCTTTAAGCTGTGTCCGAAATCACCCCCTAAGTGGTGTCCGAATTCTTAGTGAAATTTCATATACCCTATATAGTGCACTGATTGTATCCCAGAATGCATCGTGAAAAGTAGTGGACATCCGATGGTCACTAACCGAGCAATATATACCATGATGCATTGCGCTCGCTGCGCCGATAAACGGCGGAGGGAAGAGACGAGACAACGGCGGCACAGCAGTGACACGCGTCAGCCTTCTCTCTCTTCTTGCTCTATTTCGCCTAATTTTTGTCAAAAACCATTGATTAATGGTGAAAAT
This sequence comes from Scophthalmus maximus, assembly GCF_022379125.1. NCBI lineage: Eukaryota > Metazoa > Chordata > Actinopteri > Pleuronectiformes > Scophthalmidae > Scophthalmus > Scophthalmus maximus. Next base: position 865,563 of record NC_061525.1, read on the forward strand.
AGACACGGATATAAATATAAAATATTTTAAATATAATAGGATCGTCCACCGGCCGGCGTTGTTGTAGTTACGTCATAATCCTGTGACAAAAACGTAATTACCATCGCGACTCAAGTAGTGTCCGAAATCGTAGCTGGTGAGTGACTATATAGCCCACTACAACAAATTCCCTTTATAGTGAGTAGGGGGAAGTGAATGAGTTGGTGATTTCGGACACAGCCTTAGAATGCCTTTTAGCGGTGCAGCAGTGTAAAGGGTCCCCCCTCAAACAGCGCCAGAGTGCTCTTCGCCACGTTCCAACCATTATATGTTACGATGTATGAAAAATTCATATCATACGTAAATAAATATTCGGTATGAACCGGTATACCACCCAGCCCTACTTGTACTTGAGTATTCCCATGGCATTTTCTGCTACTTTATAATTCTATAATTAAACGGATCACGTTACTGAAGAAATGAATGCATTCGTCTATGATGAAATTTCGCTATTCCTAATCCTGAGGAGAGATCTGTGTCCATGTGCTGTGCAGGGGGCGTGGCCAGCTCTCAATGCACGACACAAGAAGCACAGGCAGAGACACTCACCTGCTCCGTGTGCCGGTGGCAGAGAGTGAACGTCTGGTTGTACTTCACCAAAATCAATGGAGAAAACGCTCGTTGTCACAAGTGCAATAAAGGCAGTAACAGTAACCTGTCGAAACATTTACTGAAAGTGAAAGTACATCCAAGCCCAAAGCCTTCACAAATGCAGCTAGTGGGGGGATGACTGAGGAGAGGGCAGGGACAGACTGGGACTAAAAAAATGGCCCAGAACTTTCCCCCCACATAGGCCCGACCACCACTAACTGTGCAGATTGACACGTAGCACCATAGGAATTGGAAAATTCCACTGTTTGTTTTGACATGTGTTTTAGTATGAGTTTGTGACCAGTTCTTGAGCAATTATACAACTGGGTGTGAATTTCAATGTTGCCTGGGTTAAGTTACACAATAATAAATTTTAATTTTATTATAGTCTTGTTCAGGGTGCGATTTGTGAAAATAAACTAACAAAAGGGAAGATGACTATCATGTGTCATGGTGTGGCTTTGAACTCACAACCTTCGTCATATAAAAAATATGAACTAGTAATGATGCTTAACGCAAGGGCTCTTGAACTTGATAGCTGGCACGCCTTCCAATGTGTCGGCGTGTGAGGTTTACACACTGCACAGCACAACATGCGACTGAGAGAACACGTTACATCCACACAACAAAACAAAGCATGAATTGAATGGCACTTTCAAATACCAGCCGGACTGACAGCCATTGGGCGGACATCCAGATGGCCAGTCAGCACATGGAAGAGGGGGTATGAGTTCCACGTCTCTGTGATCAAGTGGAGTCCAACTGTCTGTCTGACCACTATATACTGAGTTGTGTTACTTTTTCCTTTGATTGGCTACAGTTAGTCCAATCACTCAACACACAACATCATGTACTTTATATTAGTTATTTGTTCAAAATAGTGCTGTTCAGTGTTCAACAACGTACTGAGTACAGTTCGAAAAACAAAACATTGTCCATTCCATTCTATTCTCATTTTGTTAAATTTTTTCTACTTGGAAGGAAACAAGAACCGGTAAGAGTACTGTTAAAGTACCGGATCTATAAGCAGCATATTGTACAAAGATGGATCTCTCTAACCTAGTGCATTATTAAAAATATTAATGTTTACATAAAAAATTGACCCCAAAGCAGTTACATGAATGCACTTTTTATCTTACATGACTCACACACACATGCAACTCTACAGTATTGTGGTAGGTGTTAATTCAAATACTGTAATGGACACAACAATATCTGAACAGTTCCGCCGGGTCAACACATAAACCACTATAGGACACCAATCAGGTCAAAAAATGACATGAGTATAAATAAATGCAGAAATGAATTATATCGCAAATTGTATTTATTTACTCATTTATTTGTGTATTTCTAGATGTCTACATTCATTTATTTCTGTGTCTCTGTGTCAATTCATAAATGGTAACTCAGCCGGATTGGCTACAGCGGTGTGATCATCGAATCTACTACCTCTGTCTTGACCTGATCAGCACGACGGAGCTTCCATTAGCTCAGTATCAGCCGCTTAGCCTGTGTGCTGGCAGCTGCAGTTTCATTTGCTTATCTTTCAGCTTATGGCTTAACATAGTACTCTAAAAATTAAGCGATTTGCCTCACTCGGCCAAGCAGGCGCGCAACAGCTGGAAGTCTGAGAGCTACTTGCGAGGGGAAGTTTAGTGTGTGCGCAAATTAGTCAATGTGCAACAGTCCCATCGATTCCACAGCAGTTTTAAAACCAAAATGCTGCCAGACATATGCCTTCAGGCCTGATGCTGCTTTCAGTGGTGCAGCCTCTGACACGTTTTGGTTTACCCGTATCTCCTGGTCAAATGTTGTTGCGCGGTATAAAGCAAATGATACAGGAAATGGCATATATTTAAAGTTTGATGTAATTAGTTCATGAATCAATATCGATGTTTGAAATTATGACCGATATGAATCGGAAAACTATTTTTCAAAAACAAAGACACAGTTTGCAGAACACGTGATGCTACTCTGCTTCTTGTCTGCTGCAATAGCCAAAATATCTCCACACTACCGAATTCCTCGGACGCTTCTTTTAAACAATGTCCTCGTCTTTTGAGCCTTGTGCGATGTCCGTCATGACGTCTTCTTCGTTAACGCTGTCACTCGAGTTAACATTTCCTTTCGTCCTTTTCTCTTTTATCCTGACGGCTGATGAGCTGCAGTAGCCAAAACATTAACATGTGAGCTGCTGCCGGCTGCTTCTCCTACTCTCTGTGCTGTGTGCGTCAACCTAACTTGACGCGGCTGTAACTCTATTCCAGCCACATGATTGGTTTGGCACGGCGCTATTCTCATTATCATTGGCTGTTCGTGTTGTCTGTCAAACCATGGACAGAATTAGTTCTATCGAAGTTCTACCGACCTGTCTTATATTTCTATCGAGGAATGGTTATTTTGCGATTATTATCTTTATCGTTTTATCACCCAGCCCGATGCGAACCTGCATGTTCTGGTGTCCAATCGAGCTGCACAGTGCTGGAATATGAGCATAGGTCCTACTCGAGGATGTCGGGCCCTCATGCCAACCTCATGGAGTCTGTTTCTGACAGTTTGGTCAGAAACATGCACACCAATAGCCTGCTACAGGTCATGTTGTCAGGCTCTGGTAGTGCTCCTCCTGTTCCTTCTTGATCAAAGGAGCAGATACTGGTCCTGCTGCTGGGTTGAGGCCCTTCTACAGCCCTGTCCAGCTCTCCTTGTGTCATTGTTACTTCATGACATTTAATACAATTCGGAAGTAGTGGCTGCAATAATTTAGCAAAATGAACATTGGAAAGCAAGGCTGCTGAGAGAAACGTTATCTAAAAGTTCTGACACAGTTGGTGGGCTGCACATGCGATGCAGTGGAGAGGATTGAAGCAGCGTGACTGGCTATGTCAACAAACACGCATGTAAACACAATGACGTTTGCCGATTATCGAGGTCAATAGAAATGATCGAGTTCATGTTCCTCTATCGTACGATAAGTCGATAATGTAATTATCTAGACAGGCCTACTGACCACACACATAGGAGAGTAAAGTAGTGTCAGCAGTGAACACAATGTTTCTTGAGAGAGTAACTGAAATAAAGGTTTGTTCACTAAGATGAATTCCACTCACTTCATTTTAGTTACTCTCTCAAGAAAGTCTGTTTACTGCCAATGTTAATATACTGACCCTATGTTTATAAGATAAGGTAAATATGTTGCAAAATGCAAGCACTTGTAGACTGGATTTGTGAACTTGTAGAATACAATGTGAGAACTTGTAGATCAAAAATCAAAATCAAATATTCATACACATGTAACCTGAATTTGAAGTCACGGAAAAAATATTCACAAATGTATGGATTGATATTTACACGAATACAATGGCGGCTGCAAACTTGTAATCCAACATTTACTCAGGAGGCAATTTTTTGGTACAACCACAACTCGCTCATTACAACCTCTCGAATCTGCCACTGCAACCTCACAAGTGACAAATCTGCGCCTTGACTTTTGTAACATTTCTTGCAGTGAAAGTGTTGCAGAACTGATTTGTATTTGCTGTGATGAGAGAAAGCATAGTGGGGGGTTTGGTGAGGGCGGGGCAAATCCGTCACTCATTCACAAACATATTACTGGCAATTTCCATGCTCAGTTTCATATCTACTGCGGCCAATATTACAAAAAAATTAATTCAAGAAAATACAATTCTTCGAACATCGCATGGAGTTGGATTTGATCTCACCACAGCAAAGTCTCTGATAATCACCCCCGAGCCACGCTAACTCCTTCATCTACTGGTGTCAGTCACATATTGATCGATTATTTCAGCAGACAGGAAACATTTTGACTAGGTTCACCTAAATCAACTGGTTACTAGGGAGGGGACGAAACAGTTATCTCACAATTTGGTTCAATATACAATATGAGGTTTGCGATTTGTTAATAACAGTTCAATAAAAAAGTATCAATATTCAGAACTGATATTTAATTTTCAGCCATTAAAAATACAAAATAAATTCTCAGACAGACAGATTTTTGCTGGAAACACATAGGCATACACTGCTTGAGGCCACAGACATAAACTCTGTTGTAAGATGTTATCACATGGAGGTTCAGCTTTACTTCACATCCTTAGCATCACGCATATTTTTATGGAGACAGATCAAATCCACAATTTTTGAAGACAGCAGAGACCTTTGGGAGGTAACTATTTAATCTGCGGTTAATAAGATGTGCTCTCTAGGCACAGAAGTTGCTGGGATCGAAAGGTAAGCTTTGGCCGTAGAAGCGAGCCCAGGAAAGCTATCCACAGTCTGTTTACACCACGCCAGAATACCGACCAGTCACGTCGCGACATCCTTTTCTGACTTACGTAATGGATCGTAATATTTTTGGATCGAGATATATCGAATTCTAATTTATTCTCCCAACCCTACTGATTACCCTCAGCTCATTTCAGGGAATACCCACATTTATCAAGATTGTTTTCTCGATGTTTTTGGATGCCAAATTTACCACTACATTACATCCGCGCACGACAGTACACATTAGGCTGTGCCATATCATACAGGCCTCAATCATACAGGTAGTCATTTTGACGTGATGAAAAAGTGTGATATTGCGTTATCATTGTTATAGCAACGCAATGATGTATGACGCACGCATGCGCTCAACAATGACACAAGCCCAAAGATGACTGAGAACGGGAGCAGTCAGGCCGGGCCACATTTTGCAAGTGACTACTCGCCAGGCCCAGGAGGTTTTTATTCATCGCCAGGACCCGTCTGTCTACGTCAGACGGGTCCTGGCTTCAAGTCGGGTCGCACCTCGAATCTGGACAAACATTTAAGGCAGCACCACATTGATTTGGGGCAGTGCACAGTGTTGATGTCTTGTGGTCTCTGAGTGTGTGTGTGTGTGTGTGCTAATCTGTCCTCACTGCTGAAAAAATCTTAGAGGAAACTCTGGCAATCCAATAAAAAGATGCAAGGCATCTGTTATTTCAATTTTAAAAGCATTTGTATTTTTTTTTCATAAGCAGTGAGAGTTTACATTTGTTTTGCTGCCGTTTGTTTACATTTGTACATTTAAAGGTCAATTTCATCAGGTGATAATATTGTACAGTAGCTAGTTGGAAAAGAAGGATGTTAAATGGCCTTCATTTTATTTGCACTAATGAATGCTGCTGCCTTTAAGCTGCGATCACCAACAAAATGTTGTTCAGTGCTTTTTTTCTATATCGTCATAAATAACGCTATCGCAAATGCCCTTGAAAAATCGTGATATCATTTTGAGGATACATCGCCCACCCTACACTGGACCACAGGAAGAGTAAAATACAAGTGGTAATGAATGAAGCCTTTGGAAATAAACCTCTTTTTTTTGCAATAAATGCTTCCTGTCTGCTGAAATAATCGATCAATATGTGACTGACACCAGTACAAGTTAGCGTGGCTCGTGGTGATCATCAGAGACTGTCACATAGTATTCTACAAGTTCACAAATCCAGTCAACACGCGCTTGCATTTGGCAACATATTTACCTCCATACATATCTACAGTATCAACCGGTAAGCGTGAACAGTTTCCATATGACTAAATGAAATGAAGACCATTGAGAATGTCAACTGTATCTACAATACAAAGCTTCTCTATTGTCGTATCATCACTCCTATTGAACTACCTGACAGTGGTAGTTGAAATGTCTGTTAGCAGGAAGACCTGAATGAACCCGTACTACTGACGTTTCCTTGCTCCTGTAGCTCTGACAGCTTTGTACATGGACGGATGAAGAGTCGATGGACGGATGGATGGACACTGACAGGTAGCAGCTTCAAGAGACTTTGTGTCTTTTAACTGATCTCTCTGACATCAATCAAGACCCTGGGGATCTGACCGGAGACCGTGCTCTGGACGCCACTGTGCCCGGTCCTGGTCCTGGTTCCGGTCCTGCTTCCGGTTCACTATCGTTCCCATGCTGCTCAATGTGTCCCATCTTATTTGTTTACATCGGACAGCAGGGCCTCCTGACGTTAGCTCCCTAGCTCCCGTTCCAGAGCTATCGTCTGAGATCTCCAACACGTCAACACAGGCGTGTGTCATGTTCTATCGGTGTGTGCCGTCTGTTGGCTCGCGGCTCACCCCGCACGTAGCCCGGGACAGACGTGGGACAGACGTGGGACAAATGTGATAATTGACGGTGGAAAAAGCGCTAGCTCGAGAGAGCTCCTCCTCGGTGCTCTGCAGCTCAGGCACACACACACACACACACACACACACACACACACACACACACACACGCTAGCGCGCACGCACACACACACACACACACACACACACACACACACTGTGGTCGAGCTCCTCACATCCGACAGTCTGTGGAGCGGACCTTCCGTGTGCAGATGTGCCGTCAACGGCTCCTTCCACCCGCCAGCCCATCTTACCTGCTCATCGAATCTAGTAATCACGGCCTGGACCCACTCCACGGGTTTGTGAGCCGCCATGGCCGGGCGGGGGGACACCGCAGCTCCGTGCGGACTAATCCAAAGTGCGACGCCGAAGCTGACACGTTTATTTCTGTGAGAAAATGTGGTCTGAGTCGACGGGAGAGGACCACGGGGGCGAGTATTTTTCCCTTTCTGTAGGATTCACCATGCCACCGCCATGACACACCACCGGAAGTCTTCTTCAGAGAAACTGGTGGGCAGTGGTGGAGACTGGGGTCAAGCTACCGGTGGTGACGAAAGCAACTTCCTGGTGTAATCTTCAAAATAATGGCTGTTACTGACCACATGTTTCTCCAAGTAATGGCTACAGAAGGAACCCGCGGAAGCTCCAATCTGCACACTGTACAGAACTCCCTCTCTGTCTGGTAAAAGGCTGCTTTACTGCAGTTCTAACAGTCAAAAGCATTGACAAGTACGACTGCTTGTAAAGCTATTAAATGGGCGTAAAAACATCAGATATTCTTACATAGTGTGTTTGATTATATATTCTGCTCAACCTCGTGCTGCACATCTACCCTGGTGACTTTCTTTGTTTTATTTTGAAGTAGGATGGTCCTCACATCCGCTACGAATGTACACAACTCTTGTAGCGGCGGTGGATGACATGCATCAAATAGGATCATCAGGCTTGTCCAAGTGTTTGCAGTCCCGAAGGATTTTATTGTTTTCATTAATGAATTGGAGTCGTCGTAAAGACAATTTACGTAATACTCAGTGTTTAATGTGCATGATCTGTTGGAAATGAGAGGTTACCACCAAACACAGAAATTGTGTTCCCAAAGTTCTCTGAATGTGAAGCATGTGGAAAATAATGAAAAAATGTTTGCTAATAACATGCATTTTACACAGGCAACACAGTTAATAGAATACAGCATTCTGCCACTGGAAGAGAAACTGTGAGGGATTATGGCAGTTGGTTATGGAACAAAAGAAATCAGCTCCACTCAATTTTATTTGTACAAAAATGTGTAGATATACAGCACACAATTGATAAAAAGTGCTAAGGTACCTTACAGCACACAGGTTAAAGGAAAGGAGGAAAAAGAAATGAAATGAAAATACAGCACAGACTTAGAGAGATAATATTATTATCTTTATTAATCAAATCTAGGCCGTGGATAAAAGGGTTTGCCAGTTGAGACACTATACTAATAATAATATTAAAATAATAAAAACATTATCATCATCATTACCATAAAGACATGTGGCCACACAAAGCACATTGAGACAATACAGGCCTGTGGAGGCTTCAGAGGATATTCAATTCATGGAACAATTGGGTAAAAGTTGTATTAATACTAACATGTAATTATGTTATTAATGATAACATCAGCAATGATAGAAGCACCAATTAGTAATGATAACAATGATAATAGTTAAAGCTGCAAGCAGCGTTGAACTGGCCCTCACATCCTGGGGCTGGAGCCAATCCCAGGTGACATTGGGCAAGAGGCGGGGTTCACCCTGGACAGGTCGCCAGCCTATCACAGGGCAAAATACAGAGACACACAACCATTCACTCTCACATTCACACCTCCGGTCCATTTAGAGTCTCCAATGAACCTTACCCATGTGTTTGGACTGTGGGAGGAAGCCAAAGAACCCACTCAGACATGGGGAGCACATCCAAACCGGAATCTTCTTGCTGTGAGGCGACAGCGCTTACCACTACACCACCGTGCAGCTCTAAAAAAAAGGATATCTGTATAAAATGTGCAATTTCCTTTTGCCAGTAGATGGTGCAATTAGTGTACCTGAAAATTGGCATGGGGCTGGGACTCCTATTAAACATGTGAAGTCTGGGATAGCTTAGACAAAGAATACATGAGTTACAACAAGCTCCTGTTTCATGGTGAAGGATGGAAATGCTACCAAGGAAATGCAGTCTGATTAAACTTTACATTCTTGATGGTCACATGTTGGTTTACACAGCTGTGGACTTTTTCACCACATTACAGACTGTGCCAACAAACGTTATCTCTGAGTTGCAGCCATGATGGGTTTTTTGTTTATTGTTGTTGTTGTTGTTTTTGGGGGGGGGGGTTCTAAACTTTATTGTCAAAGTACAAAATACAAGTTATACAGAAAAAGACAGACAATCGGCAATATAAAAAAACACCAAGATCAAAATAAATAAATGGCATTTTAAATTATAATAAATAATAACAGGTCATAGTTCCAGGGACATAGAAAATAATTCTTCTTCTTCTTGTCTGCTAATGTCTCCATGTATTAAATTATATCATAAAATAGTTCAAGTTTGGGAAGAACGTTTCTTTATGAATGGGAAATTTACCAATTATGATAGTAAGATAATCATATAAGTCAGAGGTTTGATATTACATTTAGACTCAGGGTTGATGTCTTCATGCTTAATTGTTACAGAATGAACAGATTTATTATAAACAAAACATTTTATGTCTTCTCAATAGAGGGACAATGACAAAATCAGTGCATAACTGTTCATGGCTCAGCTCCACTAAAGGTGAATTTGTCAATGAATTTAGCAATTATTATGTTACATGGTTAAATAGTATGCAAGATTTTATAAATGAATTTCTCTTAGTTTGTTAGAAACACCGAACTGAAAGGGGCACAACCACGCTTACTACAGTTTATCTTTTCCAATTGTGAATTCCAAAAAACTTAACACCTGGGTGAAATCCTATGACAGTTTTGAAGTTCCTTCCTTATGAGTTTGTTTGAACATTTAACATCGGTTAATTCAATCCTTCCTAATTTTCAACAGGGAAGTTAAACATTGACATTTTAATAAGATAAGTGACGTTTCATTAGTTCAATTATCCCACCGCTGCCACCAGTGTAAGAGTTAATATTCTCCCACTCTTACTGGGAGTAACAGTATGTCGGTTTTGGGCTGTGGGTGTGAGAAAACACGGGGAGGGCTTCGTCTTGTTTCTCAGGTCCCTTTAATGACCCTCCAGAGAACACAGGACATTTGAACACTCTACCTCACGAATCACTCCGTGTAGCTTAACAATAATGTCACAGGCAAGGTGCACCATATGAAATAGTTCCTAATCTAGATAAAAATACATAACACAATTTACGTATATGAATATTGATGATTCAATTATATTCCCTTATGAAGAAAAATAGAAAATACCAAAGATCAATATCAAAATAAATCTCATTATACACTCCTGAAATAAATTCTTTATATTTGTTTAGAAAGAATTTGCTTCTCAGGAAGTTTTTATAATCATAGATATTACCTTTGCCATCAGATGTTACTAAGATTATACCCCTTTCAATCCAGGTCTTTTTACATACACTTTTGTTATTAACAGTAACACTGCCAATGTTCCAAATCATTTCTTTATGTTGTGAAAATTTGTGAACATAACATTGTTTCCATGACAGAAACTTTTCTCGGTAATTTAGAAACAGTGTAATTACAGCCTAATAAAAACTTTAACCCACCAAAATATTTGAAAATATTATGTGGTTATCACTGTGATATACTGAAAATTCAATAAAAACTAAATTAAAAAAAAGAAAATATGTGGAATCAAATTCCATAAAGATCTGAACGCCCCAGACATTTTCTCAAGCCACTTGTTCTTAAAGGTGCAATTTAAATGGACAAAATTTTGAATTTTTAATCCTCCTTCTGCTCTCTCTAAATTGACATTTCAATTTTGTTTAGGTGGTGAAGCCTGTTTTCCCACACAAATCTGATGAATAAATTATTGATTTCCTTACAATTAACGTCATTAACAAAAAGTGACAGGTGAGCCACACCTCCTCCTTTCCTGTCTACCCTCAGACTTGCATGCAATTCCAGTCTTAGCTCCTTTTTGATTTAAGCCCTTGTTGATTCTGGTGTCTCAAGCTGGCATCCCATTGGAGACCCTCCCCATTTCCAAGACTGTAATCGCTCTAGATGGGAGGTAACTTACTGTACTGTCCCAATCTCCCTGGCAACTCAAATTACTCATAATTCCCTCACCTCACACCCATATAGTTCTGGGTCAGCCATGGGTACAATTGCATAACCCCCATATAGACTGGTTGACTGCCTAAGTTTTTGTTGGAGTTTTGTCATTCTGTGTTTGCAGTCAGCTCCTTCCCCGTCACATTACAACCTGAATCCTGTCACTTCCCCACTTGATCTCTCGTTGGTTTCTGATGCCCAGCAACTGGACTTCAGCCTGCTGTTTCCTCGTGTCTCCAGAGGGGTTAGTCGCCACACCACTCCGTGCCTGCCTGTCTGCTCAAGTTAATATTTACACAAACTGACAGTTACCAACTTCCCCTCAACGTCTGTGTCTGCCTTTTGGGATTCCAGCTCTGACATTTCCTTACAACGTAACAAGTTTCATTGAGTATACAGCTTCATTAATTCACCTCAGACCTATTTCAATTCTTCATTTCAAAAGAAATTTTGTTGTATATAATTTGCCATAAAAAGGAGGTAAGATAATCTGAAACATCCTTAGGGTCTGAACTGACACCATTTATATTAAGTTATGTAATATTATTTTGTTTCCTTTTTCTACACTGAGAAACTAACTGGTGTTTCTTTCTCCCTCTTCTAACACTTGCACTAGCCCTGGACCTAATGAAGGCAATTTTGGCCAAACTCACTTATTTTTTTGCTACATTTTATTTCAACTTCTCTGATGAAAGGAAATTGAATGTTTCCTTTCATCGGTAAAGATATCCTTTGCAAGTAGTTCTAGACTTTCTTTAAATATGTATGATTCAGAATATTACTATTTAACTTTCAGAATCAGAATCAGTTTTATTGCCAGGTAAGTAACAGGTTACATACAAGGAATTTGTTTTGGTGTTATTAAGGTGCATGTAGCAGTCAACATATAAACACAGAATTAGAAAGAGAATATAGAATAAAATAAAATAGAATAAAATAAGATAAAAGGAAATAAAATTCACACTATTTACAATAAATGTACAATAAATATTGGGGTCACAGATGGCTGAATGTGTGTGTGGTGGATTATGTTAATATAATGTGTTATGTCCATGTGGAAGGAAGGGAGGTGTCAGTGGGGGTCCCGGGCCTTGTCTATGAGGCTAACGGCAGTTGTTCTCCCACTTGAGGTCCTGGGAGATGATGACTCCCAGGACTGGGAGAGCTTGTCATGTAGAAGAACCGTGATTATTGTGTTGAACGCGGATCTCAAATCAACAAACAGGATCCTGGCATAGGTTCCTGCAGTGTCCAGATGTTGGAGGATGAAGTGAAGAGCCATGTTAACAGCATCGTCTACAGACCTGTTGGCTCTGTGGGCGAACTGCAGGGGGTCCAAGAGTGGGCCAGTGATGTCTTTGAGATGAGACAGGACAAGGCGCTCAAAGGACTTCATTACCACAGAGGTCAAGGCAACGGGTCTGTAGTCGTTAAGTCTTGTCGGCCTTTTTTTTTTTGGGACAGGAATGATGGTGGAGGTCTCGAAGCAGGCTGGTACATGTCATGTCTCCAGTTTTTTTAGTCCCCTGCAGTCTTAGACTTATCATTTTAAAATCAGTCAGGGGAGCATGTAAATGAGAAACATTTGATATGAACTGTAATCCTTGTCATGAAAACTGTCACAGTCTGCTCACCTCCATACTGGCTCAGGTAAATTTCCACTCACCCCACCTCTGCTCCTATCTGCCAGCCAGCCACACCCACCTCATTAGTTCATTCCACTCACCTGGTCTCTCAGCTGGATCTCATCCACAATCAAACACAGTATATAAGCCTCTCCAGTTCACAGACTCATTGCCAGATTGTTCTTTGCATCGATGACAGACTTTCCAGCGTTTGGACTGATTCCCCGGCTTCACCGCGGCTCCACTGCCTCGTCTCTGCAATGGTAAACACTTCTGCCCCTGACTACGAGCTTTGTCAGTGTGTTTCTGGAGCACCGTCTGCCTGTCTCCTCAGCGGCCTGGCTTCTCCCCCGCTCTTCGTTGTGAGTTTCCAGCCATCAATGCTGTGGGTTGCCTCATCTTACAGACTCTAAGCTGTGTTACACCCCGGTCGTCTGGACTGCTCCTGGGTGCCTGCTCTTCCGCCTGGTTTACGCTACAAGCTGCAGTTAGACTGTTTTCTCTGCCAACCTGCTGGTCTGCTGCAATAAAGGACATTGCCAACTCTCCCCGTGGTGTACTGCTCTTGGGTTCAATGCTTGAACTGTTCCATTTGATCCATAAACATTTGAAATAATAAAGAAAAGATTGTCCACCTGTAGGACCAAAACAATATACCGTCCCTCCTCTGAGATAACCAATTACAAAACATCACTATCAAATCTATTCAGCAACTCTGGAAGATTGATGTGAGCCATGAGGAAAATACAATGAGATTTCAATAGTTTTATTATCTCTGCGTGAATGAGTTTAGAACACGGACTAAAGAGAAACAATGCCCTCCTTTTTGTGTCATCATGTAAACCTCTTGCATTAATAAAACATAAATTTAGCACACCAAACTTAAAATCTGTAATAAAAAAATTTATAAAAATAGTTGCTAATGTCTGAAGAAAACTTTAACTCCTTATAGACTATTAGAAAAAAAACAATGAATAGGTACGTACAAACAATGAACCTTAAACTATAAGTAGCATTTCCTATATTGTGCTTTTCAAACCATTTGGTATAGTTAAACGTCAGTTAATGCCAGTAACTTATTGATTAAGCACAGCTCTGGGCCCAGCATAAACTTGGCATGTCACCTTTTTCACTTCAATAAAGGCATCCAGGCCATGGAAACAGCACGTTTTCTTTGCTTTCTGGCTTCCTCCACCAGCGACTAGAGCTTGCTTTTTTGCATCCTGTCTCAAGTCTTGATTTGTAGTTTCTTCACTTGTAGGATTCCATTATCACAAATCTTCCAGATTTTATGTCTGAAAGATCTCATTGTGAACTGGACAATGACAGGTCGAGCTACATTATAACAAGACACTCCAGCTCTATGAACCAGGTTGATAATAAAGCCCATCTTTTCCTTATCCTCGGGTGAAAGCCATACCAAGACTAGATGTCTCCCCTGATGTTCTCTGCCAGTGTTTCTTTCATCCCATACAGGCGCAGGTTCCACCGCCTGCTGTAGCGCTCAGCGTCTTCACTTCTCTCTTGCAGTTGCAAGACTTTCCCTGACATATCTGTCATTTGTGGCTCATTTTAACCCACTTGAATTTCTATTCCCTTCAACTGGTCACACATCGTCTCGATAGCATCAGTGTTCTGTGTTATATTTAGCTCAAGAGGTGAAGTGTTATGTCAATTCAACCACTACTTTTAGAATATAAGCATCTGAGATATCTCCTGGTTCTTCACTGTTTGGCAAATGTTTCTTTGGATCCGGCCTCTAATTTGATGTATCAAGCAGCGTGTGAATAAACCATCTTGTTCAAGTAATGTTAAGTCTTTGGATTTGATTTTTTTTAGGCATGTCACTTTTGAAGTTCAGCTAACAAAGCTAGGCAACTAGGCACGTCACATTTTCACAAACTGCATTTAAGTTGTATTCCGCCTACCATGTGCATTTTCTTCAGAATGTAGGCACAGTGTTTATAATGTATGGTTTAATTGTCTTTCTTGACGTGGTACAACTTATAGTTCAGGATCTCCTCACATGCCGTCCACACAGGTCGCCATCTTGAATCGACCGTTGAGGCAATGATTTTGGGCAGAATGTCCTACACATTTTTGACCACCACCTGTGTCCATTATGTGGTGCGGTAGAGCATGCTAAAAATGAGTCACTATTCTGTAGGCTATATCAATTGTAGACCAGACCATGCAAATTAAATGATTGTCTACGACTGGAGAGGCTTGGCAGTAGATTTTTGTCACATGGTTGGTTTTGTTTGTGAGGCAGACCATAAAGTTACTTTTTATTCAGTTTAAATTTAAAAAAAACTAAAAACACACTTTTTGATAATTAACTGTTTTAAGTACACCTTCAATGCAGTTTATATATTTTGCCAGGATCATTGCCAGGAGTCATCTGGAGTTAGTCGCCTAGCTCATCCAGCTGACGTTAGCTGCACATCCATAACCAATGGCTCCACTTGTGGAACTTGAGGGACGAATCTCCAAACTGAACAAAATCCAAAAGGCTTAGCAAATACTGGACACCATTATTTTTGGTCCACTACATCCCGACATCTCTGCTGGTTCTGCTCCTCCTCCGGCCACTGAGCCTAATGCCCTGGATCTGCTTAGGGGCTAGACCTAAGGTCCAGGTCAGCTCAACTCTGTCCCATCACGTGCCATGGTCCGTGGTTGTAGCTCATAGCAGGAGAGGGAGACGCCCTCACTCTGGCGTATGGCCTAGCTTTAACATCCAGCTGGAGAATATTTATGAAACCTTTAACTTGCGCCACTTTCCACTTTTCCACCACAAATAACAAGACACTCCAATAGTAGTATCTGTAACAGAAAACTCCACAATCCCTTGATAATTTTACTGAGATGCTTTCAATTATTTCCAGTGAATTTGACTGTATTTATTTAGAGGTGATTTTAAAGCTACAGGGTGTAATATTTAGAATAATTTATTATTACCCATAACTATGTGTTCATATATGTATAATCACAGATGTTTTTTCGTCAACTTGGAATGAGTTAAATTTAGTTACATGAGGTGGACCCGACCTCCGTGTAAGTCTCCATGTTTGATAAGTCGCATTCGCTTTGAAATTCCCACGCTGTCAGAAACCTGAAATGGAATCAGTGGTGCGCCACCATGAAGTGTCCCCTGTCTGTTGTTCAGTTGGTTGCGGTGTGCAACTTTACCACCAGATGATGCCAGAAAATTAAAAGAATTACACACTGAGGATTTTGTGCCATACTTGACAAGATTGATCTATCCCAACATGTGAAAGGGCCAGCCCATATTAGAGGACACACGCTAGATCTTGTTATTACTAAGGGTATTGACATTTCAAATGTCACTGTACTTGTACACTAATCTTTCAGATCACTTCTGTGGATGCTTAGATTTTTCCATCATACCAAAAACTATTATTAGATCAGTAACTGTTAAAAAAGCTATATGAATGAGAATACCAGAATACTTTTTATTGAGGCCATCAAATCTGAAACTCTTTCAGCAAATGTACTTAGTTTTAATTACAAGATTCCAAGTATTAGACAGGCTATTAACTCCTCACTGCCAAACAGAAATGTGTTACTACTGCTGTCCTTTAGAAGTAACTTGGTAGTTATGACAAAATACTTAAAGAAACTATTTCTAAACTAAAGTCATCCACATGTAGCCTTCTCTTCTACCTACTTGCCTCTAAAAATCAGTTTTATGCAGCTTGGAGAAAGACCTTATACTTGTTGCTAATAATTCTCTCCAATGTGGAATTTTTCCAAGGGCTTTTAAGACTGCAGTTGTTAGCCTCTCCTGAAGAAGATCAGTCTTGATGCTACAGAATTGGGTAACTGTCGACCTATATCATATCTATAACTTACCATTTTTAGGTCCACTCTTGTTCAATCTTTATATGCTTCCTTTAGCCCAAATTCTACAAAATAACAAAGTAGCCTACCATAACTATGCAGACTCTCGCAGTAACGTATTGTGTCACTTCCTTTGTTGTCGCTTCTATGAACTGTGTTTATCCACCGCTCCTCCTCGACTCTCTTTAACACTGCGGTTTCTTCTAAATATTGGGACAACTATCCGCTCCACTCTCCCTTGTTTAGTCCAAACACTCACAGCTCTCTTCCTTTCTCTTAGCGACTCACTCGCTAACTCACAGCAGTTGACACGCCCTTATCTGCGCTCCACACCGTAGCTTAGCTAGTTAGCTTTAGCAGCTAACAATCCATTCTTCCTCTCCTGCTGTCTCTTGCTCTGTGTGCTCCATGTTTAGTTACTCCTCTCCCTCCTTTAGCGATAGTGATACTTGTAGTAAGTGTAGTTTGTTTGCCAGGATGGAGGCGAGGCTGAGGCCCCGTCCAAACCACAAGATATTTCGAAAACCATCTCCCCCGCCCCCATTTTCCTCAGCAGGGCAGCCTGAAACTTCTCCGTAATGATGGATTCATTGGAAAGGCGCATCTAGCTGTAGAAACACTGTAGTACCTATTCCCGGCCTATATGTGGCGCTGTTTTCTGCTACAGAACTCCACCAAAAAAGAAGAAGAGGCGAAGCATACAAATACTCGTAGAAGAAGAAACCGAACAACAACAACAGTACGAAGATGAAGATTTAAAAGGATGTGGCGTATGATTCTGTCCGTACTCCTTTTTAGCTCATGGTAGTGATGGAGCAATAGTATATGTTATATGAGTATATGAGCCAGCATCTGATGCAGCACCATCACATGCCTGTAGTCCGCCATTTTTGTTGTTGGAGATGGCGAGAACCGAGGGGTGGGGTGGGGCGATGACATCATCGTATGGGTATCTGGCGTTCACACGAACTCAAATACACAAACGCAAGGGGGGAGATTTATCTTCTCCACCCTTGGACCTGGATTCCAAAGAATGCATTTTCAGGCAGCGAAAACTTCAGGTGCGTCTGGACGGGAGGCTCATACGTGCAAGTTTTTGAGCACGCTTAGCGTTTGATAACTGCTTAATGGTGTCTCACAGCCACAGTGGTGTGGGATTTGAGTTGGATTGTGCTCTTGACCTATACAGTGTACATGATTTATGTTCTTGTGAGCCTTTTTACTCAATAATCAGGAAACATTGATTATTACCCTCCGTGTGTGTTGGTGTTTTTCATCAGATTTTCAATCATATCTATTTTAATTAAGCTTGAGAGAACAAATTTAGCTTAAAGTTACTTAACGGCTTACTGACTTAGCGCCATAGGCACACGCATGACGCATCTGCATGTCCGACGTGTACATTGTTTGCAAATTTAAAAACAACAACAACAACAAAATCGGAAACAAAAAAATGCTTTTGATGCAAGAGTCGAAAAACCTATTAAAATTGTCTTTTATATTATTGTTAATATCTACTCGAAGCTGAGGTCAAAACAAAACTCAGTGGATGGAATGATAATTGTATATAAAAGTGCAATATTGTGCAAGCACAGAATCTACACAGAATGTTCCAGGATGATTAAGTTAATAAATCAGCTACTTAAATAAGTATATTTTTTTGTTCTTTTGTTTTAAGCATGAAATGTTTTTATTCAAAAAGTGTGTGATATATTTACTACCATAGTGTAAATTAATTGCTTATTATATGTGGAAATAGCCTGTGTAGTCTGAGTAGGTCCCCTCCTAAACAGACTATGGTTTCCAGCTCCATATAGCTACTGTAACTTACATTTGAGTTCAATGAGTGTTCATGAGTGTTACTGTATGAGTGCATCAAAGTTTCTTTCTTGGCAAGCGCGGGGTGGGTTACTATAAATAACCAGTCAGCATTAATACCAATCTCTAGCATATGGCGACTGGAATTTACTTAGCGATAACAGTAGCAGTCAGTGTGTTGACATTTAGTGTTTACTTGGTGAGTGTGTAGCTACTGTACACACACACACACACACACACACAAACACACACTGTAAAAAGTTATTCAGACAGAATATCTTCTTGCTGCAGTCATTAGTTCACAGATCACTAAAAGGGTAATAAAATTGTAAAGATATGTTAAATGTCTATCAGACGATGGACGGTACATTGTGACTCACTCCAGGCCAAACACTAATTTTGATAGTTTCAGATTCAGTAATGTCAGCTGCTGATCCGCTTTGGAGGGTCCATGGTCTGCAAGTGTGGATTCCTTGCTGATAATGGGATCAGTCTCCTACCAAAGCCCTGCACTCTCGGCCCCTGGTGTGACTGATGCAGCTACAGCTTCATTATGATTGCTGTGTGAGATGAGCAAGAACGAGTGCAAGAGTCTCTTCCCAGCTTCTCCTGGAATTAAGGTCCACTGTGTCAACACCACCGTCCTGAATGTATTTGGCTGTGCATGCATAGCAACCCGTCAGGCCACATTTCAAGAACACTGGTATGTCTAATTGATATCTCTAGTTTTTCCCTTTCCCACCATCAGGCTCACTTTTTATAAAAAAGATTTTAGTATTGTAGTAGTTTAAACAAATACAAACAAAAGAAATGTATAAAAAAACATCTGTTTATTTATTCAACTCACTGTTTTTACTTAAGTTTCAAGTTTGTTTCAGAAGAAAGATGAGATTGTCGACATTTTCTGTAAACAGCACAGATCTGCTTGATGTGACAATGTCACCTGCAGACGAAACTACCCTCTGACTGGTAACAGACGTTCACAGACAAGTAATGCTGTGCGGTGAGGGACTGTGCCATTAGCTTTGTGTATCCCTTGACGTGCTTCACGGTGCTTCGGACAGTTGGCTCTCTGTTTGGGCTTTTGTTTATTGCACAAAGCAGGAATCGCAATCGCCACCGTTATTGATTTTTCCCTGTTTGAATCAGTTGAACGCCTCCTAAATGCTGCGGGGATAGTTTGTAGCGTGTGTGTTGCTCCGTCTTCCCATTTCGTTCCACCTAATGACACGCTGGGGGATGTTGGCGTAAATGAGTTGACCTGTCTGAAGAAGTCCCACTGAGACAGATTCAACAGATGTGACATACCATTGTTTTGCACTAGTGTCTTCCTACAACACATTGCTCGCATTATTCTTCATATATTTTTTTTCTATATTCTTTTTTACTGTATATAATAACAAAATGTTATTGTTATGTTCTTGCTGTCTAGCTCTGTTGTCCTTGTTTTTTATGTACAGTAAGTATTTTTCTGTGAAAGTACACTGAGAGCTCAGGAAACCCCAATGCCAATTCCTTGTATGTTTACACATGCTTAGCCAATAAAGCAGATTCTGATTCTGATTTATGGCATTACTGGCCATATTGCAACGAGCTAGCTCGCTCTTGCCCGGCTGCCTTACTGGAGTGCAATGTTTTGCTTTGGGGAGGGGAGGAGCAGACAGCATGCTGCCTGTTACGTAGTGTGGGCTGCTTGTTGAGTGCAGTGGCTCTGAAAACATTACATTTTGCACAAATATAATGTTGCCCCGTAAAACTGTATTTAGAATCGTTCAGTTTGTAATGTGTGCCGAACCGAAAGCCCCATACCGAATGGTTCAATACGATCATTTTACATGGCAGAGACTGGGTTTGTGCTTTACTAAAAACTTCATTCATGTCATTTTCACATATTACAGATTTAGCCCATTGAAATGTCCTCCCAGATAACAAGCCAATTAAGAAAGCAATACTGGATTTATCAGAATGATAAGTGGCAGATCGTAGGTAGAAAACGTGTGTAGGTAGAAACGGCTCCATTTCTTATATTTCTTCTACGGTGAAGCGCTGCGTTTCTCCACTGCTGTTCCACGAACATGGACATCTGACACGTCCCACAGTGTTTGCTCAGGCCAGAGAGGAGAGGCTTGGCTTTCTACTCAGACTGTATCCCGGATCACTCAGGACCTTTAACCAATCAGGTGAGTTCCTGCTGTTCATTACAACCTCATTACATGTAACTGATTTGTGACTAAAACTCAGCTGGTACTTCTTCCTGCTCCAACACATGATAGTCAGTGAAAACAAGATCAAAGGAGAAATATCTGTTTTGTTGACACAAAATGAGATGGTGCATCTCCAGGGGCTATCCTAACAATAAATCTAAACATGACTCTTTATTAATCCCATGCTGGGGAAATCACTTGTCACATCAACAGCAAGAGACCAAATGGTTTCAGGGAAGAGGTAGAAATGTAACAAAATATAGCTAAATATACAATAAACATTTTATACAGTGTGCAAGTATTTCCTTGTTGGAGAAGGCTCAAGTGTGCAGTGGTTTGGACTGAATGCAGTGGTTTGGATTAAACCAAATAACAAACAAATAACTAATAAATACATATACTGTATATTGCACAGGATTAGAAAAGATTACACAGGTGTGGTGGATATAGGCAGATATATAGTACAGAGGATAATAATGAATAATGAATATGCAATAATGAATACAGTGTGGCAGGACAATAGTGCAAGTAGTTTGCTGTGATGTTGTAATGGGACATCAACACAGTGCTACATTAAAGCTGCTGTCAGCAGGATTGAGAGAAGTGTGGACATAGTCCCAGAATTCAAAACCCAACGACTCCTGCTCCCTCCCCCTCCCTCTCTGCTCCCTCCCCCTGCTCTTCGGTTCCTCCTTCACAGCTCCTCCCCCTCCCTCTCTGCTCCCTCCCCATCCCTCTCTGCTCCTCCCCCTCCCTCTCTGCTCCTCCCCCTCCCTCCCCCTGCTCTTCAGTTCCTCCTCCACAGCTCCTCCCAGCCCTCCATGCCCGTGCACTGTACTATGGCAACCGAAGCCAGGCAAGGTACGTAACATGACGTTCCCACAGGTAAGAAGCTAACCTGAAGCTAACACGGACTACTGTCCACATTGATATACTATAAGACCTTTTTTTGTTATCGTTGCCTCACGACTTTTTGTGTAAACAACATCGTCAGTGTTTTTGAACGTAGTTGACCAAAAATCAGTTTATATTAGCTTGTTTACGTACCTAGGGTTAGCTAGCACGTTAGCTACTGCAGTGTTACGTGGTAGGCCTGTAAATGAACAGCTTTGTCTTCACAAACATCATTTGTTGCTTTGCAAGATGACTGACGGTTTTATTTTATATTTTATAACATTATTAGAGCTTTGAGACTGGTACACTGGACTCCGATGAGGAAGAGAACAAGGCTGCTTCGACGAGCAGTCGAGACGGGGCAGAGGTCGGCGTGTCGGCCCGACACCCGAGGACCTGGGAGCCGAAGACACAGCTGATCTTCATGTGATGAACCAGTTGGTCCCTGCCGC
The DNA here is from genome assembly GCF_022379125.1 of Scophthalmus maximus. Lineage (NCBI taxonomy): Eukaryota > Metazoa > Chordata > Actinopteri > Pleuronectiformes > Scophthalmidae > Scophthalmus > Scophthalmus maximus. The sequence continues at coordinate 887,490 of NC_061525.1, forward strand.
TTGCACTGGTTTCATCCCCAGATGGTTTAGCTTCAGACTGTGCAATATGTAAATACTGTGCTGTGCAATATATTTTTTCATTTTATTTATTTATTTCAAAGTTATATTTTAATATTTATGCAACGTCAGTATTTGCTTTGCAATAAAGTGCATTTTGAAAGTGATTGGTTTCTCATTGCATAAATATACAACAATGTGAAGATTTCTTACAACTATCAATTAACTTTTGAATCAATTCAAGGCATTACAAATATATTTATGTGGGGTAATCAGATTTACTGGTTCAGTACTACGGATGCAGTAGCTCAAAGAAAAGCATAAAAAGTACACAATATAATATTGTCAAGCTTTATTTTGCACATGATAAAATACAGTAGTTGTGTTGAATATTCCTTCCTCAGCTGTTCCCCCAGCAAAGTCAGCATCTGTGGAGAAAGGCAAGACGAATAGCGCCACATACTCAGCATTTAGCATAGCACAGGATGCTACGTTGGTGATAAAATAGTGAAGCTAACTAAACAGTCCGACACAGATGGGGGAGCATTTGGTCGCGAGACTACAGACAACGACACACACGTAAAACTCTCAAAAGTGATTAGACCCCTTGGACACGAACATATTTTCAGCTATTATGCTACAAACACCGCCAACCACTAGCCGTAGCACTGTGGGCCTACAACTAGAAGCCTGATTAGAACTAGCAGCCTGATCACAACAGGACAGTAACACACGGTCACAGAGTGCGACAATAACATGGAAAATAAAAGAGATAATTTCCGGTCAAGAAGAACGCATCGTTTGTGAACCCTGTTGGTGTCGTTTCTTCTGTGGAGCCGCTCCGATGTTTCCACCTGCTCGATCTGTTTCCTACTAACTAACTCCGCTTCTGCGGCAAGCTCCTCGTTGTGAAGACGTGAGCTTGGTCGTGACTGATCAAGTGAGTGTGTGCGGGACTGCAGCGCTGCGCAGCTCGTACCCGGATGACTGACAGAGCGGAGACACGCCCCCTGGCTGTGATTGGACATTTTTGCTCAGGCGTGGTGGATTCTGGCAAATGGCATTAAAGGCAGTAGGGGGAGGTGAATGACCCAGAGTCTGTCACAGACGATCTGTCTCACATATTACTAACAGCATATAGCGACAGTTTCAGCAAATATGAAAAAAAGTTATTTTTGCAAATCCTAGAGACAGCAGCTTTAAATGGTGTTGAGAGCTGTTGGAATGAATCACCTGCTGAAGCTCCTTCTTCCACTGAGGGTACTGCTTAAGCAGGGCTGGACTGGCAGCCCACCACAACCAGTTGGACAACACCCACCAGTACACCAACTTGTGGTCCCCTTTCATTTGCACACCTACTGTGCTATTCCCCCAAAACCACTACAAAGCTGAGTAGTAAGAGGTGTGGACAAGTGTAGCACTGTACTCACTCACTCTTGACTATGAAAAAGAAAATCTCCATATATGTAATTGTCAAAGAAAAAGCTCTGAAGTCAAAGTATTATTAAATAAAATGTAAGTATAAAAGTGTGTTTATATTCTTGAAGAATAAGACTTCTAGATGGACAGTGTGCTCTTTAAATAGAATAGAACAGAATAGAATAGATATTTATTCTCCACCAGAGTGGAAAATTGTCTTTGGCTCGAGGCACGAAGACTGACAGTCGTACAGTACAAACAGCAATGACAGACAGGGTTGGCATAAAGGCAGCACAAGAGCCACATAGTAACAACATAAAAGCATCTTAAAAACTGTTTAATTTCTGTGGACTTAGTGTCACTCTGTGGAGTTTAAGATACTTATGGCACTAGGAATAAAAGAATATTTGAAGATGTTTCTAGTGGAGCCCTGGAGAGTATGTTTTTATTTCTGCAGTTTAAGTGACAGTACCATGCAGGAAAATGAGAGGTTAAAACACTCTCAACAAGAGATTTGTCGGCCGACGCTAATGCGAACGGAGAAAAACACTTTTAAGTGTAGTATCAAACTTCAAAAATATACAAATTTGATGTTTAGCGAGCTAAAGGTACATATGTTTAATAAACCGAGCGACCTTAAAACGGGATTATTGCTGTTAAAATAGTTTTGTGTTCGCAGAGCTGCTGTATCAGACGGATGAATTATTACCAGCACATTAGAAACGTAATAATACGTTTATTACTGGTAAACCAGACCTTGTGTTCGTGATGTGAAGTAAAACTGACTGACTGTTGTTTTGTTTCAGGGAACGAGGAGCATAAAGGAGAAGAAAAACTGTTCCATAAACAATAGCCAGATATTAATTTCTGTCTTTTTCACTTGAGCAGTTTTTCTCATCCCTTGCAGTATATCTATGTAAGTTAGTGTATGAATACATGTCTCTACATATTTATTCTTATACTTTTTTTTCTGCACATCCATACAACACTGTACTTATCAGTCATATTTCTATCCATACAACTTCATAGTTTAGCCTCTTTTCCAATATTAATGTATTTAGCTTCTTAGTCTTTATAGCTCTTTTCAATTTTTATTGCATTTGTTATTTTGCTTTATTCTATTATCCCTCTCTTCCCTGATGCCTTTGAATCTTGCTGCTGCTGTAACAAGTGGATCCCCGGTATGGGATTAATAAAGTCTTGTCTGATCCTAATGCTCATTGTGCAGTAAAATGGTCCCTTTCAGTGTTTTAATATTATATAGTTTTTAAAATTCTTATTATTTAAACATTCATGAGCATGTTGCAATTTACTGGTGCTAGTGTTTAGAACTTTAGCTGATTTTAACTTCTTTCCTCTCTGTTGGTACGTAATCCTACAGCAATGCAACATATTCTGTAAAATCATCATATTAAGATCAATATATTTTGAGATTGGTGGCTTTCAGTGGACATGAAGGTAAAACAAATTGTAATCTGAGTACATTTGCCTGTTAAATATAAGATATGGAATTATATCATCAAAGTGAAATGAAATAAACCATACATTAATAAACCGTTGTTAATTTATATTATAAAGATTAACCAGTGTATTTTAGCCATACTCTCCTCTCAAGGCATATGTAATACCTAATCAAGTCTGTAGGTATCGATAATGCGACTCGCCAGTGAAACAGAAAGTAGAAGAAGGAACTCCACCGTAGACCAGACCGTCTCAATTCTGTTCTGCCATCCCAGTCAACCTGGCCGATGAAGGAGTATCACCTGCTTTGCAGCCCTTGAATTGGATGCAGCCCTTGAATTGGGACACAGCTCAGGTTTCAAAAGCTTTAATATGGGTAAGATAGGCAGCTTCACAGGATGGGTCAGTTTCATTAGGAGGCCCACCAAGGCCATGTGGTCAACATTCTTGACCAGTTTAAAGTGTCCCTCATTCATCTTAAATTCATTTGTGAAAAAGGAGAACAGTAGAGGGGAGAGAACACAGCGCTGTGGGCAGCCTGTGCTCACAGTGAGAACCTCAGACATATTGCCCCTGACACAGACCCTCTGTGGGCAGCAAGTAAGAAAATCTCTGATCCAGAGAACTAGCCCATGATTGATGTTGAGATCAATTTTCAGGAAAATGTGGGTTTTCATTGAGTTAAACGCTGAAATGAAGTCCACAAATAAGACCCTGGCATATCCTTTAGGATGCATAAGTTGTTTAGTGACCGAGTTGAGAAGCGTCAGAACAGCATCATCAGTGCTTCTGTCACTCTTATTAGCGAACTGGAGATGGTCCAGCATACTGCCCCATACTGAGGTGATGGCAATGTGCCTAAAGTCATTCGGAATACTAGCCCCTGGCTTTTTTGGTACAGGTCTGATGGGAGAAGATTTCCATGAGCTAGGCACTGTGCATGTATCTAAGAGCACAGTCTTTTAGAAGACTGGCATTTAGGCCGTGTGGGCCAGTGGTCTTATTGGACTTGAGTTTAAAGATACTTGTGGCAACCTCATTCTCTGTAATAACTCTACGGGGAGGTTTTTGCATAACTCATTACATTCTCTACTGTAATCAGCACTGTCAAATCTACTTTAGAAGTGGTTCAGGTTGTCAACAAATGTTTGACTGTTATTTACAGAGCCATCGCCCTTTTTACTGGCTCGGCCCATTAGAGTGTTCAGACCCTTCTACGCCTGCCTCAAAATGCCAGTCAAGGATGGCCCCTCTATTTTGTTCTTAAAATCAATTTCTGCCTACTCCTATGCTCTCTCCTTTTCTGACACAGAAATTATGTTATTATTTCATAACTCAAAAAAGTTTTTGCTATATTTTTTATTTCTACAAACAATACAAATGTAAACAAACCTTGTATGACTTTAAAATACAACTAAAAACTTTTACAAACTGATATATCTTGTATCAAGAGCTCTGGATGATTATACATTCAGGTCCAGAATTGTTGGAATTCTCTGACAAAAATTTGAACAATTTAAACTAAACCACTTAACCACCATTTAAACTAAGTGTTTGTCATCTAAACACCTATGACACTAAAAGTTATCAAAATCCTGAGTTTTCATCAGAGGGCATGGCCGTGATGGCTTGGCGAGTTTCGATCATTCACTATGAAAAAGGAAGTTGCACGTAATTGAAGGTACATGGTCCGATCTGACCCAAACTTCTCAGGCATAATAACAGTCTCGCCCTCAACACATCTCCATGTCAATATTGACCGAACCCCATAGCGCCACCTGCTGGGAACAGGAAGTGACATGTTTTATATTTGTATGTCCTCTGCCTTGCAGGTTTACCAGATCCACCTCAAAATTGATCAGAAAAGCTCAAACACTATGAGGATGTCATCTAGACAAATCTGTGAGTTTTCGTCAGACGCCCTGCCCGTGGCGTGGCAGCAAACATCAAGGTGCCGCCATGAAACATCAGACTGTCATAACTCAACCGTATGTGTTAATATCTTTACCAAATTTCTCAGGCATGATAACAGTCACGCCCTCTGAACATATACAGTACATGTCAATATTGAATGAATGTCATTGCGCCACATACTGGCTAGAGGAAGTTACAAGATTTAATTGTCTGTGATTTATATGTTTTTGTGAAAGCACTTTGTGAAGCTAATTCTAAAAGGTGCTATATGAATAAAATTATTATTATTACAAGTTTTAGACTTTAACATCCTCTGCCTAGCAGGTTCACAAGATCCACCTCAAATTTGGTCTTTATAAGTTGTCAGATGTTGGTGATATCATTATATGTGTTGCCATGATGACCTATAGTTCGCCATCAAATACGAATGTGTGTTTGAGGGACTTGGGATGCTTAGAATCTCATGAAACTTGGCAGACAGGTTAAAAGGGGGGAATCCTCATGTCTGCAATGTCTTTTTGGTCTAATTGTGCCAAAATGTCTTGCCAGCGCCCCCTATAACATTTCAAAGTCAAGGCCCCCACCTTTAAATATGATGTAAATTAACAAAATATGGTATGCACGTGTATCATGTGATGACCTACAAAAAAGCCTCTGTGAGCTATTAGCTCCGCCCACCCGAATGTCTGCCATTTTTATTTTTGTGTGCAGAATTGCTGCATTTTCGGACATCTCCTAATATCATAATTTAACTAATTCCTCCGACAGAAATTATCACAGTGATTCCATATTCGGTCGCTGTCATCTAAAGACTTCTGTGATGAAAAGTTATCAAAAGATTGTTATTAAGTCGCACGCCATGGCCCTGGCCTCCCGGCAAATTTTGATGTTACTCAGTAATAGGGGACGTTACTCTGACTTGCAGCTTAAACATATCCACCTCAGACTTCCTCAGTAAAGCTTCAACATTTTAATGATCTGATGTAGAGACATCTGTGACGTTTTGTCTGACGCCCTCCCCGTGGCGTGGCGGTGAATTTCAATGTGCCGCCAGGAAACATCAAACTACCATAACACCACTCCACATTCTCATATCTTCACCAACTTTCTCAGGAATGAAACAGTCCCACCCTCAACATATTGTCAATATTGAGCAATGGTCATAGCGCCACCTACCGACAACAGTATATATAAGTATGACTTATGTGACAAACTGATTTACATGGTGCACTCCAACGCATTATGTACATGGACACGGAATGTGAAATCGGCAACCAACCTGACTTGCGACACGTACACGAGGGCCCACTTGACACTGCATGCAGTTTAAAAAACTGCACCCGACGACATGCTCTAGTTTTACATTAATGCTCAGAGAGGAGTGATAGATATTTGCATGTTATTGGGCAATGAAATCAATGGTGTGGTGGAGTTTGACCTACACTTCATGTGCCAACCTCGTGAAGGTGCAGCTCAATGGACAGTAGCACCAAACAATCTGAACTTACTGTAAGTGGAGAGCTACTCACAGATAGTAATAACAGTAATCCATAACATATTTTACTACCATACCTGGCTGAAAATAGACAGGACATGAATGAAAAGGGTTTTTTACGCAGCTTTTTTGTGCATCTTTAACAAAGAAACCCTGAGCCTTATCATTTTAACAAGATGCATTTCCTGAAATACAGTGAAACCTTAACCTAACCCATTTTTTTTTTTGAAAAAAGAAGAGAGACAGAATGAAAGAAAGCCATAAATGAATTGCTGTTAATCGTGAAGCTCCTTCATCTCTAATCATGCTCACCTCCTCCACTACACTCTCCTGCTGATCCTGCCCGCCTCTGATCCTCTGTCTGGTAGCGGCCATGACCAGCCACCTCTCCCCCGTCAAGCTCCACCTGTTGATGTACAAGTTCGGGTAGTGTAGATATTGAAACATGGCAACTGAGACTAAAGAAGAAGGCAATTCACTGTCTACAATTAAGATTTCTCCAGAAGGACCTGGCCGCCATCTTTACAATGGTTTGTCCAAACCTTTAGTGAAAAGGACTCTCTTCTTAAGACTGTCTAGAAGTCAACGGGTCTTGAGCGTGGCCTGCAGTGGAGCTGTAAGCTCATTGTCCCTTTTTCTTGAAACTGCTGTAGTAAAGTTGTCTTCCTCTATGTCAAAATTAGTAAATGACTCATCATCTCTCATATTCTACAAACAGGGACGTACTGGGACTAAAAAACGGCCCTGGACTTTCCCCCCAAATAGGCCTGATTGGCATGTAACACCAAAAGTTTTGATATGCATATGATATGAGTTTGTAACCAGTTCTTGGAGTAATTGAAATTTTGTCCCTTCAACTGTCTCTGGTAAACCTAGCAAGTGTTCATTTGTAACTGCAATGCACGACAGGAAGTGCTGGGGGTCGTGTCAGTCCCATTGTCTGCCATGACTGCATTCTGTACTAATGAAGCACATATGAATGGTGGTGAAACAGGTAAATGCTAATGGGATGTCAAATCAGAGAAGAATGCGTTGTGACTGATAAGACCCAATCAAGAATTGAACGTGGTTCTCAAAAGTGTGTTTTTAATCCAAAGGGGGAGCAGTTGCCAGAATGGAATAGTGTGGACGTTTGGAAGCATAAATGGAGAGAAGTGATGCTCTATAAAAGTAAAACATAGTGTGGACGAAGCCTTAGCCCATGCACTTAGAATAGAGCCCATAGTGCGGCATTGGTACACTTGGTTACAACATGTTTTTTGGGCAACTGTCGGACATAAAATGCATATTTAGATTGAGGTAGAGTTTACTGTATTATCTAAATTCCTGTGTGCACACCCATCAAAGCATCCCAACACAACACTAATTGAAGGTAGCTGAACAGGATGAAGCAACACTGACAAGCCAGACACCTCTTTAGTTTTATGAACAAGACACATCTGTATGCCAAATAAAAAGATCAATGTTAAGTAATCAAGAATTTTTAAAAAAGAAAATTATTGAAAAAAAACTAACAGAAAAACATGAATTGACCTGAAATGACACAGTTGCACATCTGTTAAGGCACCTTTTTATTTCTGCACAGATGTGATGAATGACTCAATAACACAAGGCGACACTGACATTAAAGATGAAAACATTTGGGTGTATGAACACACACATTCTATCTTGGCATGTAGTCAAATGTTTGTGTTGAAATCAACTTAAGACGGGAGAAACTGGATCTGTCAAAAAATTCTCTTTTTACACATTATTCATACAGATACTTTAGGAGAGCGCTTGCTCGACTGTGAGACCATGCCTATATTGCATTGACTTGAAATATTTACGACAAGACCCAGTCTAGACAGGTTTTCCCCCTTCACCTGTTTAGACTTCTCCTTTGAGACACCTCTGGACACACCTGGCAGGTTTGCTCACAAGTCTTTTGGTACAGTATGCCTGATATTGCATCATTTTGTAAGAAATCAACACAAATCCATCTGCTGCTGTAAATTATTGGGTCATCTTCATTCGTCTGGAGACACCGAGGAAAGATTGCAACTCCACTCAGCTGGACTTCTCTCTGCAGCTTGAATCCTACTAAAAGCAAACAAACACATTGGAGGCAGCTTTCACGGAGACCAATCGTAGGCCGTTCACTGGTCATGAACTGGTCTAGTGGTCACTACAGACGGTCATCTGGGTAAAGCCCGTCAGCCCGTCAAAGCCCAGTTACTTTGGCAGTTCATGTGTCTTTAGAAGAACTGAAATGTCTACTCGATAGCACCAGGCCTCGTGGCTACATAAATGAAGACCACGATGAGCAGCACCACTGCAGCCAGGGTAGGCAGGACTACAGTGGCCACTTGCTGGCGGGCTTCCAGCATGGCCAACTTGCGCTCCTTCTTATCCTTGGAGGTTTCTTTCTTGGGTTTGCCTTTAAGCTGTCTCATGATGTCTCTGCAACAGCTCACTCGATTTCTTCCCTGGGCTCACTGGAACCTGCACAGAGACAGAAACATACCATAATTAGTCGACTTTCAAGCCATGATGTGAACAGCTGAGCAGCACCAGTGCATTTTCTTGTTCCTCTCCTTACTCTCTCTGAATTTTGTTATAAATTGATTTTATGTTTTTCACATTTGTTACCTCCGCCAAAAGAGGTTGTGTTGTCACCCCAGTCTGTTTGTTTGTTGGTTGGTTTGTTTGTTAGCAGGATTTACATTCAAACTTGGTGAAAGGATGTGACATGAGCCACAATAATAACCCCTGGATCCAGACCAGAAAAACATTTCTGGTATACCTTCCTTAAATTTGTAATATAGGGCGTTTTTTGGACATTTTCACTGATTTCCCAGGGAATAATGCTTAGAACCTGATGAAAAAGAATATTAATCTATGATATATCCACAAGTAAAAATCCATATCTAGCAGATTTAAATGTGGTTTCATAGAGTGGTAAATGCTGTTCTTAGTGTAATTTGATTGATCTGTATTGTTCTGTTGGCTAAGCTGTAAGGCTCAATCGAACTGTTGGCCTTGGCAGGGGTAGGCGCTCTACTGAGTGTTTCATGTCAGATTCAACAAACTCTGAACTGCACACATTGCTTTTGCAGCCTGATGATTGCACTCAGCTCCCAATCACACAGGAACAATCTAGGCCAGGGCCAGAATTGGGACAAAATCCAGTCCTCATTCTCTGCCAAATATATATTTTTAAAGGGCCCATATTATGCCCCCTTTTACACGAGTTACATTGGTTTTCAGGTGTGTGCACTACATGTCTTTGCCATTCCATGTCAAAACACCTCAAGGATCAAGCCACACAGCACCCTCCTCTTTCTGTATAAACAGCCCTGTGAGACTATGGTCGATTCCAGCGCTTTCCTGCTCACTCCTCGCCCCCCTCCCTTCGTGTTCCGCAAAGCTCCTCCCCGGGTCTGCTGCGCAACTACGGCGTTGGGCTGCCATGACAACAGTCGCACGTAACAAGGCACAAACACGACGTAGAGACCTGGGAGGCACAGCGAACATGTTCTCCATAATTACACACAGAGCACAAGGGGCTGGACGATAGAACGTTAAGGACATCCTGGCCGCGAGTCTAGCTACGCCGGCCGGCAGCCGCGACCGAACGCCGACAGCCGCGAGAAAATGATGGCGTAGACGCGATCTGTTTTTCCGCACTTCAAGGGGGGAGGTGCTGCTCAGGTTGGGGGCGTGGTCGCCCCAGTAGCAGGAGTCAACTTACGTCACTTGACGCCCGGGCTGTGAATGGCTCGTTTACAGACCGTCTGCACGGTGAACCCAAACCACGAATCAACGACTCCTTGTTTCTTTTCATTCTCCGTGGGCTGGCAGACACCCCAGATAACCAAATATACGTGGAGGCAGGATGAAAAGGTGCCTGGAGCATAATATGGGCCCTTTAAGATTATCTGAAGTTAATGTGAGGCTTCAGCCGTTTGATCAGACAAATACAATGGAAGTCTGAAGTAACTGACTCTAACTTGCTCTTTGTGTAAGAGCAATTTCATAGTTTGACTTTTTTTGAGATGTTTTACCTTTCATATCCACTTACTCTACACCAAAGCACAGGTCTTAGTCGAGGAGGTCATTTCTGGACTCCCACTTCTGCTAATATCATCAGCAGTTCAGTTAACAGTGAACAGTATTCTGCTGTTTAAGACCAATGAAGAAGAACTGATTTACGTCATGGTAGTTTTAGCCTGAGCAAGCAAAAATGTCAGCAATTTGGCAATATCTCACGCTGGAAGGTCCATCTGACTAAGTCAAATTCCCTCTCTGCACCCAATCCCATACAAATAGCTTTATTTGTATGCCACAAAATGTGAAATATCATATACTATCTCAAGTCTGTCTCTGAAGGATAAATATTGTTCCAGGTGAAGAACCTATGGTAAGATCTTCAACCAATTTCCATTGATTTAATCCCTGTTAATCCATTAATACATAAAACATGATTATTGTTATTCCTGAAAATCTAAATAGTATAATTCCATCTGTTCTTGTAGAGTAACATTTCAAGTGATAAACTTTTCTATGTACAACATGTCAGATCTATATATATGTATTCCTGAGATATTCATTTGACATTCATGCTCTGAGCAACCATGTGCTGTTGACAGCCTACACTGTTTTACACAAGTTACCAAATTTACTGTACTGCCCCCATAAGAAAAAATATATATTTACTACAAAATATTGAATGGTTTCTAACAATCCAGGTTTAAGGTCAAGATTTGACTTTGAGAGCAATGAAAGCAGTTGTTCTGAAAACAGAACATTGGCATTTGATTCACACAGCGAAATTCTTTATTTACAAGACTAAAGTGTCAAAAAATATTTGTGTCCACTTTATTCTCTTTTCAGATTGATATCATCTGCATATCTGACCGCCTGTGAAAAAGGTTTGATCATCTTTCCTTTTAGTGTTGCAAGCTTCATTTGTAATGACCAGTGTTGGGCAAGTAACTCAGGAAGGGTAATACTTATTACTTTTTCAAAAATGAATTATATTACCTTACTTATTACTTGGTTTTAAAAGTTATTAGTAACGTCACTCGTTATATTACTATATTACTTTTGCAGGTTCTGCATATTCAGTCATGAGAGCAGCCAGGAGTATAAGATGTTTTTTTACAGAACATAAACCATTGCATAACATCAAAGCTGATATTATGTCCAGCTTATTGTTCTGTTATTTCTGCCCTGACATATTAAGCAAGGTCCCAATGTTCAGAAGTGAAACTGATTGTATGTCATGAGCAGAAGCTTCTCAAACCTCTTATCTACGATATACCCAGCGAAGACCTTCTCTGTCATCCTCTATCCTTCGTTTAGCCTTTTGGCTCGTAGCCGTATCCAACGCGACCTGCTCGCGCGTACACGTCAACATAGAGTAATAAGTAATGCAGAGTTTCTCCGATCAGTAACTGTAATATAATTAATATTTCAGAGATTGTAATCCCTTACACTACTAGTTACTGGGAAAAGTAATAATATGGCACTAACATATTACTGAGGAATTAGTTACTGGTAATGATACAGTTGATTACAGTGACATTGTGGTTATTTTCTCTTTCTCTAGAGATCACAAACACACCCAGTGTAAACCTGCACAGCCTCCTGGATAAGTACAGTGACAGTGGGTTTCTGATCTGCCCCAGATATTACAATACATCCAAAACCAGCGAGCTCCGTGGAGAGATGTCAAACACAGTTGAAGTTAAAATGGTGACTACACAACATCTGGATGCGTGTTCCCAGAGCAACTTTGTTGGTGGTTAGACTACTAACTTAGACGCTAGTTAGTGTCAAGGGTGTCAGGGAAACTAAACAGGTGTGAAACCATGTGAAGCACTAGACCAGGATCAATAAACACCAGGACACTACATGTACAGTGAACACGAGGATATTACACACACTGCTGACAAGGCTGCTGAAGGTGGGATCACCCCGTGAACTCCCATGGTGCCCTGCGGCGGACTGTCAGTCTGTAACCTGACACCTCCCCCGACGTGCGGGACAGCGGGCTCCGACGTGCGGGACACACTCAGCTGCTGAGGAAGTTGGTCAGCACGCTCCTGTATCCGGTCGGTCTTCGTGGTCGTTATGAACGTTTTAACTTTGGGCAAAAGTCAGCAACAGCACGGACAAACCACCGCGGGGATCCAGTGAGTGAGAAAGTTACCTGGAGTTGGAGTTAGTTTCGGTCCGGCCCTCAGCTGTTCTCCCGGAGACGCGCGGTCACGTACAGGAGCAGGAACATTCGAGCCCTGCAAGAGTTCCGAAGCTCGACGTGGCAGTCAGTCAAGGAGCTCCTGGGAGAACCACCGTCATCTGCACCGAGTAGACAATAAAGACACTTCCGGCCGTTCCCTCCAGAATAAAATGACAGCAGCCCCACAGAGTTTGCAGTGGCGCCGTTAAATTATAGTTAATTCTACTTCTATCTGATATTCTACATTAGGTAAAATATTTTTAAGTTTAAAGGAGCATGACCCAAAAAGTAAGACAAAAGAAGTTTTTAATAACTTAGGTAACAAAAAACAGACCTACAGTTTTTAAAGGAAAAATAAACAAAATCCAAAACTCAAACTCGATGCCGCAGAACATGAGTAGAAACTCAGGAACATGGACCTGGAACAGAGCTGAAGTATGACTAAACAGACGAACCAAGCAGAACCAAGGGAAGCACAAAGAATACAAACACACACACGAGGGCAGAGAGAACTGAACACAGGGGAGACACATTTAGAACCAGTGAACACAATCACAGGGAAACAAGAGAAAATGACATTTTTGAGTATGATACGAAAGGAAACACTTTCAATCACCAGATTGATTTAAGTGACATTAAAATGAAAATAATATGATCGAATAACTAGAACAGAAAAGAACCGCATGAATTATTTTAAAGTCAGCCTTAAAATATCATGTAAATAAGCACAGGAATGGATCAAGTTCAATATTGAGTGAATATGTTTGCCTGTTTGTCTGTTGATGATCAAACTATATTGAAGAGAAGCTGAAGTGATGTCAGACTGTCACTGCTGCTGAAACAGAGAAGAGAAGTTAATCTGTGTTGATGTCAATCACACTTAACAGTTCACTCACGATCATGTGGAATACTGATCAGTGTGTGGATCGGTGTTCTAATAAAATAGATTTATTATGTTTTTATTACTATTAATGGTCACAGTCTCCTTGTGTTTTCTGCCCCTCCCCCAACACTCAAATGAATATACAATTATATACAATCATGACTACCAGAATTATTTATAATCATAACTTAAAATAAAGTGCAAAGAACAGAACAAAATTGAAGCATATAGATACAAATAAAATAAAGAATCAAATCACTACCTATACGAATTAAATGATAACATATTGCAAACAAAGCACACAAATAAAACTTAATTGCACAAATCCTACAATCCTAAAACAACACATGACTATTGTGTAACATTCATCTAAATCCAGACCTCTCTTGCCTTTCTTGATGCAAAGTCAACAATCACATCATCAAATGAAATCTGCCTGGCGACTGCATATTAATACTGATTCAATTCAATTCAATTTTATTTGTATAGCGCCATATCACAACATACATTGTCTCAAGGCACTTTACATAGTGAGGTCAATATTACAATATTACAGGGAAAACCCAACAAATCCCACAATGAGCAAAGCACTTGGCGACGGTGGAGAGAAAAAACTCCCTTTTAACAGGAAGAAATCTCTGACAGAACCAGACAGACCAGTGAGGGTCCTTGTGTTTCAGCTTTGAAAAGCTCCTCTCTGCTTAAGCTAGAGAGCTTGAGAGCAGTCCACACATGTGGGTACATTTCTGAGAGCTACCTCTTATCTATGAATGTCAGCAGCTCAAGTAGTGAACTTCATTAGTACTGTACAAAGGTAGAGGTGCGCTGTCTGCTACTGCCAAGCATCTTCCTACTCCCTATACGAGGGGTGGGCAGCCACAGCTCATCTGATCCCGTCTGTTTTCTGACAGCAGAATCCCTTCAATGCTTCTGTCGCAGACTGAAAACTCACCTGTTCAGACTACACCTTACTCCCTGAATTTATTATTTGAAAAAAAAAATCTAAATGAGCACTTGAAGCTTTTTTTGCCTATTTGATAAATGTTTATTTACTCTATCAATTCTTGCACTTCTGGGTAATATCTTCAAGGTTGAATGCACTTACTGTAAGTCGCTTTGGACAAAAGCTTCTGCTAAATGAATGTGATGTAATGATAGATTCCCCTGCTCCCGCTACGTCATTTGTGCGTTTACAAATCATTCACAGTCTGTACTTTAACTTTGCCATCTCCCTCAATTTTTCACACATCATATCCAGTTTAATACAGAGAAAATGATTTGTCACATCACAATGACAAGCTGGGACCAAAAATCAGCCCTGGCATTTTGGGCCCAGCCGGCCCACTACAACCAGTTGGACAACACCCACCAGTACACCATCCTTGTGGTCCCCTTACATTTGCACACCTACTGTACTATTCCCCCAAAACCCCTACAAAGCTGAGTAGTAAGAGCCGTGGACAAGTGTAGCACTGTACTCACTTATTCTTGACTTAGGAGGCTGTGAAAAAGATAATCTCCAATAAGTAATTATCCCAGAAAAAAATTAAATGTAAGTATAAAAGTGTGTTTATAATCTTGAAGAATAAGACTTTTAGATGGACAGTGTGCTCTTTAAATTGTTATTATTTCACCATAACTCAAAAAACAAGCCTCTTATGCAATATCTTTTATTTCTACGACAATACAAAGGTAAACAAACCTTGTATGATTTTAAAAGGTTAATTCATTCAGTTCCAGAATTGTTGGAATTCTCTGACAAAAATCTGAACAGTTTAAACTAAACCGCACTGGTGATGAACAGATAGTTGTTCTTTCAATTAGATCATGGAGCTGTTCCAACTTATTTCATCATTCAGTTCATTCAGATTTCAAGTATCAAAATATTGAAGGAGAATATTGTATAAGGTTTACACAGTTGATCTTGATTCTTAAAGGGCCCATATTATGCCCCCTTTTACACAAGTTACATTGGTTTTCAGGTGTGTGAACTACATGTCTTTGCCAGTCCATGTCAAAACACCTCAAGGATCAAGCCACACAGCCCCCTCCTCTTTCTGAATAAACAGCCCTGTGAGACTATGGTCGATTCCAGTACTTTCCTGCTCACTCCTCGCCCCCCTCCCTTCGTGTTCCGCAAAGCTCCTCCTCGCTCCTCCCCGGGTCTGCTGCCATGACAACAGTCGCACGTAACAAGGCACAAACACGACGTAGAGACCCGGGAGGCCCAGCGAACACGTTCTCGCCGGGAGCCGCGACCGAACGCCGGCAGCCGCGACCGACCGCCGGCAGCCGCGGCCGACCGCCGGGAGCCACGACCGACCGCCGGGAGCCGGGAGCCGCGACCGACCGCCGCGACCGACCGCCGCGACCGACCGCCGGCAGCCGCAAGCCGGGAGCCGCGACCGACCGCCGGCAGCCGCGACCGACCGCCGGGAGCCGCAAGCCGGGAGCCGCAAGCCGGGAGCCGCGATCTGTTTTTCCGCACTTCAAGGGGGGAGGTGCTGCTCAGGTTGGGGGCGTGGTCGCCCCAGGAGCAGGAGTCAACTTACGTCACTTGACGCCTGTGAATGGCTCGTTTACAGACCGTCTGCACGATCAACCCAAACCACGAATCAACGACTCATTGTTTTCTTTTCATTCTTCGTGGGCTGGCAGACACCCCAGATAACCAAATATACGTGGAGGCAGGCTGAAAAGGTGCCTGGAGCATAATATGACCCCTTTAATTTATATTAATGTCAGAGAGGAGTAATAGATCTTTGCATGTTATTGGGCAAATTAAATCAATGGTGTGGTGGAGTTTGACCTACACTTCATGTGCTGACCTTGTGAAGATGCAACTCAATGGACAGTAGCACCAAACAATCTGAACTTACTAGAAGTGGAAAGCTACTCACAGATAGTAATAACAGTAATCCATAACATATGTAACCACCATACCTGGTTGAAAATAAACAGATAAACTTAATGAACTGAATGAAAGCCTTGACATAGACCAAATGTTCCACCATGTTAATTTGCAGTGACAGTCCCAAAGACAGTTCTCCTTTATTCACGGACATTGCACCTGCTGCAGAGTATTGGTGAATCCTTCATCCCAGTGTCTGCAGTGTCCTCTCTTCGTCTTCACAGGGAAATGTGCGATCATGTCCTTGTGTATATCCACCAAGGTGGTGCAAAGAAGTCCTCTTGGCTGGGACCCTTTATTTGGTGGACACTGATCACCTGAGCAAGGTCTCTTCTGAGCAGTCAAAGGGCTCCTTGATGGCACTGTCTGTGTTACTGGACTCCCATTGCCTGCAGAAGGTCATCCTCTTTGGTGTGTTGACAGTTGTGTTCACCAGGATGACAGAGGATGTTAGTTGTGCCTGGAACAGTCTCCTATTCAGTATCTCTTTCCTAGGAATGTTAGGAGCTTTGCAGTCCCACTTGTAGAGGAGCCAGATGTAAACCACGGAGAGGATGATGGTGCCTCAGAAGATGTAAATGTACCAGCCCTGCAATGTCATGGGGAACTTGTATGTGACTGCAAATAAGTCCCAAAAAAATCGACATCTCCCTTGTATTTATTTTAGGCACCCACAATGTAAGGCCTCTCAACATTTATGTAGGTTTTGGTGGCTTTGTCCCATCGCTGAATGAACATCAGCTGACAATCCAAGTTCAGATTTGGCTCGTACTCCGTTGACAGTTCAAAGTGACAGATCATGTCAGAGATTTTAGTTTTGACCACAATTAGAACCCCCATGGGTGTGGCTGGCCTTGCATGTATTGTTTAGCTAAATTTCCCCTTGAAAGGTATCACAGAGTTGTGCTATTCGGGTACCACTTGCAGCCCATTTGCACCTGTCCCTGAACAAAGCAAAAACCATCCCCCAAAGCACTTACATCCCCACATTCCAGAGCATTTTAAAACCTGTTTCTCCCTAATGCAAAAAGCAACTATTTGGGCAAACAAACAAAGCCCAGAAAAAAAACAAGTTTCAACCAGAAATAATGTATTCCTGTATTCAATTCTGGTCTAAACTCAAAATTGGAACTTGTAATTGTAAGAACATACATTTACAATATAGGAATAATCAAAAGGATTATATTTATATTAGCATTTTTTCCATTTGTGAACATGTGAGAAGTGCAATGTCCCCAGGTAATGTGTTAGGTGCACAGGCTATTTTGACAACCACTCTTAACCAGTGTTGTACAATTGCAACATGGACATAACAAGCTCAAAATCTAATTTGATGAATGTATTCCAAATTAACTTGGTATCTACCTGTTCTACACATTGTAATAAACACACAAAAAATATTTCAGGCATTTTACTTACTTTAGTCTTGATGTATAAAATCCAATAAAACAAGGAAATGTGCTTCAGGGAAAGTCGGCATGTTGTGTGAGTTCATGGCCATGTGGCCGGATCTGTATGCACATTTGCCACCCAATAGCACAATAACATTTTGAGGTTAAACAAAAAGGAATCATTGACTATGTTAATGTAGTCCTTTGGAAAAAAAACCACTAACAGATATATTTTTAGGAGAGCTAAAAGTGATGTTGCAAAATTACAACAGTGGGCCTTACAGGTATTGTTCATTGTTAAAGAGAGACAGAATAAAGGACAGCCATACTAACCACATATTATACATGGAAAGTGAACCTCAAATTACACTATGTGTCTGCTTGGCAAGTCGCAAGACAAGCATAAAAAAAGAAAAGATTATTAATATTGGGTAATTTTGCATGTACATATGGCAATGATTTTTTCAAAGCTTAACACAGGGGCTCCATTTGTTGTGCATGGGTTTGGGCTAATTTGGTTATCAGCAATAATTCCTAATTGTCAAAGAATTATTAATTATTAAAATCAATAAGGCTTATTAATTAATGTTAATAGCAACAGGACACCACCTGGAAACCAGGACCTATAACCAAATAGTCCATTAATTCTCAAAATTAAGGGTGTTCACTCAAAATGTTCACACACACACACACACACACACACACACACAAACACACACACACACACACACGCACACACACACACAGACTCTTGCTAGTTGTCTTTTCATATGAATGCTTGTTGTCTTTTAATATGATATGATTGGTAGCTTAGCATATGATAGACATTTGTTGATAAATGTAGTATTGATTGTACATTGATATTGCTAAAGTTAATAAATGCTTTCATATTTTGAAGATAAGTTGTTTTGTGTTATTTGCATAAACATTGTGATAACCAAATTAGTCCCTATTGATGCACAACACCAGATTGATTGATTTAACTTTAAAATGTACAACATTTTCTTCTGGGGGAGCCAGACCCCTGACCCCTGACCCCCGTACAGGGTCTGACGTCCACCCACCATAGTCTCTCACAATCCTGTGGGAAACAATGATGGACTGTTAGCTTGAACAAAATGACAGATTTCTCTGAGTTTCAACGTTGTTGGAAACATTTGGTAATAATGTAAATACACAAGTCAGTCAAGAAATACATTTAGATAAATGTATGTTGTGGACATCACTAATATTTTCTTTTATTCACAGTAGAAATTTACAATGTAATACTTGATCATTTTCTGTGTCCGCACTTATCTTTTTCCACTTCAAGCACTGTAATGACAATGGGTAGATTATCCTTGGGAGAGTGTTGCACTGCAAATGATTCGGCGCCTGCCAAGATTTAAAATCAAAGTGTTGGAAACATGAGTTAACAGTTATTTATTTGTTTGTTGTCATGAATGTGTCTAATGAAACACTTCATTTGGCTGAGGAAGTGACATCCTGCTGTGTTTATCCCTGAACATATTTGAGATCTATGACTGGATGTGCGCATCACTCATGTCATTGGCTGGAGGAGCAGCAGGCTCCAGCCACTGGCTGCGCGCGCTGACACTCAGGGAGATTTCTGTGACGTCAGGGCGGTGCAGCAGGTGATTGGCTGTTGGTAGTGTACAATCTCCCAGTTCCTTCACCATGTTGGCTCTTCGGCTCGTGTCAGCTGCTGGATGTGCGACACTCCGGTCATGTCAGGGCAGGCGAAGCGGCGCGGGTGCGTGGTGGTCGAACTGGGCGGGTTCCTGTTCCGTCGCTGACAGCAGAGTTCACCGGCGCGGAGCTTTCAGGTCCATCACCACTGTCTTCTTCACGTCCTGGCACCCGCGTCGAAAGGATTGAACTTTGTTCGCGCGTCGTTCCTCCTCCTCCTGCTCGGATCAGCTGATGCTCCGAGGCCTGGTGTGTGTCTCCGGCTCGGTGCATTTCCTGGTTCTCGGCTCGGTGGATCGGTGTGATAACATGTGAGTGGAGCGGACGGCCGAGGCCTGGGTCTGCCTGCTGTCTGTGGCCTGGACCCCTCTGTCCGGAGGAGCTGTCACTTGGACCGGAGCACTGCTGCCTCCCATGTGACGGGGTTTCGATCACAGAGTGCTGTCAGGAGAGGAGGGGTCAATTTGACAACACAGGTGTTTCATGTTCATGGATTCAGGGGCTGAAGGTGTTCCAGGCAGAACATTCATGTTGGGCAGATGGGAATTATGAATATTGTGATTATGATAAAGAGCCACACACTTGTGGTTCATCTTCTTTCAAATAAGTAGCAGCGGGCACTGAATTGTTCAGAACTCAGGATCTGTTTCTACATGTGGTCGAGAAGTTTCCTGGTGTCCCTCAACGTCCCTTTCAGGAGGTACTTCAGCATCAGTGAATGGCTCTTTGCGCCACTGCGACTATAAATGTTATAAAAATGATGGCCGCTTACAATGGTGGCTCTTCAGCCGTGGCTGCCCATCACCCGCACCACCACCAGCAGCTCCAGCACCTTCCGCCCCCCCACATGCACCACCATCATCACCTGCAGCACCCGGGATCCGCTGCCGCCGTGCACACGGTCCAGCAGCACACGTCCACGGCTGCTGTCGCTGCGGCTGTGATGCTCAACTCCAGTCAGCAGCAGCCCTACTTCCCCTCTCCTGCACCCGGACAAGCGCCTGGACCGGCGGCTCCTGCCCAGGTCCAAGCCACCGCTGTGGTCAAAGCCCATCATCATCATCACCAGCAGCAGCAGCAACATGCACATCACCTGCAACAGCAGCTGGACATGGAGCCTGACAGACCCATCGGCTATGGGGCGTTTGGGGTGGTCTGGTGAGTGCACTACTAACCCCAGCAGACCAGATCAGTGTTGTACAGGTTTCATCCATGAATTCATAGGCTATATAGTTTTCGTGTAGCTTTTGACAGTAAAAATAATGTTTGCCTAGTGACCCAGAATATAGACTTAGAACTGCTGCGTTACTTTGTTATAAAGTAATTGAGCATGATTGACATCAGTGAAAAATGAACACACTGGAGATGTGTACTGTGATGACCAAATTAAAGTAACTTTCAGATCTCTGCACCTTTAACTTTTTCATTAAAGAAAACTACTAATCTGTTCATACACAATAACCCTGCTGCCTGTTGATTATAATGGTGCACTGTAATGTAAACATAATGTGTGGTTTGAGACAGACCCGGTTCTAGACAGCTTTATTGGGGGTGGTTTCTCATTATATATATTATCATATATCCAGTGCTATATGCATTACAGATATCTGCAACTTAATTATGACCATAATTTGTGTTTCAAATATCTGCAATTCGATTCTTACCAGCCATTGTTCAAGTTTAATTTGCCTCAATTCAAGATATCTTTAATTAAGTTTGAACTAGTCAGAGTGGCGTTGTAGATAACAGTTACATGAATTTCGACCAGTCACAAATGAATTATAGATATCTGTAACTGGGATTACCAAATACAATTCATCTGGAGCCGTAAAACCTATTTCGTCCTTAAAATGAAGATTACACAGCGTATAAAGTTTTATATATGGTTATACCATATATAAATCAACTATAATTGTTGCTTTTATGAAATTATAGAACAACAAAATGAAAACTGTTGACATTTTATTGCTGTTTTGAACTGTTATATTTCAATAAAGGAAAACAACAAACTCTTAAGAAGAGGAGATAAAAACCCACTGGCATGTGTAGGCCTACTTTGAAATAAAACAGAACTATGCGGGCCTATTTGAGTCTTATTTGTGGAAAATTAATAAAATAAAAAGTTTTGTTCTGTTATTTTTAATGAACAAGAACAGAATAATAATCTTCTTCTGTTTTTTTTTTCAACCATGTACAGCAATCAACTGTCCAGCTTGAAAATAAAACACAACTACATCATCTCAGGGTCTAAAATATATATGTTTTTGCAAAAATAATAATAACCTATTAAATGATAGTGTTCTCACCTGTTTAATGTAATTTCTGTTTCTGAACATCACTGCAGAGCTTCTCTATATCAGGGCTGTAAGACGTGGCTTTAATCTTCACGCAGGACTGCAGGCTGTCATCTGTGAGGCGTGAGCGATATTTGGATTTAATGAAGTTCATAGTTGAGAAAACCTTTCCTTTTTGGATGTGGATCCAAAGATGGACAGGACTCCAAATGCATACCTTTTGTGTCGGGAATGGCATTCCATGTTTCATATACAAGTTTGTCTGGTTTGGGGAGGTTTTCAATGTTGCTCCATTTGTGCTCCAGAGCGAGAACGGCCTTATGACGGCCGACATCTTCAAGATCAGCTGTCAGGCTTATAAACTTGGACACCCATAAGTGTTCATCAGCTATATCGGCAAGTTCCATTTCGAGATCCTCGAATGCGGACATGTTCAGCAGGGGGTCGATGTCCAGTGGTGTGACAGGGAAGCATAATGTGTTTTTTTCCTTTCTGAACTCACTGAATCTTTCCCCAAATACAGTTTGTATTGCGATGATCGCACACTGTAAATACTCAATTTATTTGATTGTGCGCTTCTTTGAACTCCCTCAGGGAGGGGAAGTGAGAGAGCGTACCCCCCTGGAGACTTTAATCATCGTGTTAAAGTGACCTGTCATATCCACCATGAAGTGCAGCTTTTCCAGCCAATCTGGATATTCCAGTTCGGGATAGATGAGGCCGTTTTTCACGTGTTCCAGACACGCAGCAAAACGTTTCAGCACCTCTCGCCTGGACAGCCACCGGACTTTATGCAGCAGGAGATCAGAATATGCGCTGTCGCCTTCATCTGACAATGAACAGAATTTTCGGTGATTTAACCCCTTTGCCATTATTTTGTTGATGCAGTGAAACGTCAGCAGCTTTCGATCCAGCAACTTCTGAAGTAAAGTCACAAACCTCTTCTGTGCTCCTCTCATTATAGGTGCCCCATCAGTAAACACTGACACCATGTGGCTGGTGTTTATTTCTTTGGCTTTTAAACAATTCACCACAGCCTCACAAATGTCCTCCCCCCGTGTTTGGCCTTTTGGCGGTATCAACTCAATTATTTCTTCCTGAGGCCCATCAGAGTTCACATTCCTGCATAACAGGGCTGTCTGCTCAATTTGGTTTACATCACTTGACTCCTCACAGGCGATTGAGTATGCTGGAGCTGAATTAATGTGCTCAATTTGCTAAGTGGTGATGTTTGCTGCCATTTTAATGGTCTTTGACGGTCTTTGCAGAGAGAGGCATATCTCAAGTAGTTGAGTTCCGAGACTTGATCCACTTCTTGAAAGAATGTTTGCGCTGCTCAGCTTTCTGCAGCAGTTCTGAATTTGCTCTTTTAAGTTCATCTCCAGCTTGGTACTTTTAAGCAAATGCTGTGTGCTTGTTCTGGAAATGTCTTTCGACACTACATTTTTTGTTATTTGCTAATTTCTCTACACAAATCAAGCACACAGGTAAGCCAGCATCGTTGGCATTGAAAGCAAATGTATCCGTCCACGCAGATTTAAACTCTCTATGTTCCTCCGATACTTTTCTTTTTTTGGATTTATCAATAGCTTACCGGGGGTCGGAAACTCAAGATTAGCTACCTGCAGGCGGAAGGTATAGAGGCGACGGACTGTAGTCATGTATAAGTGGAGGAACTCCTGTTGTGAATGGGCAGTGCGTGGAGTATGTACGTAGTGTGTGTGTACATGCGTAGGGCGAGAAAAGCTACAGGGATCCCCTACAGAGGGACTGAAGAGCTGGAGGTTGCCGACCCCTGCTTTAAGAGATGTGCTACAGATTTTGAGGCTGGCTCCAGAAAGGAGCAAATCCCCATAGAGCCCCATGTTAAAATGCCCAACTTTACAGCAGTATATAACATGTTTACAGCCTGGAACAAAAAACGGTTTTGGTCCCAATGGCTAAAGCCCCCCTTCGCGACAGCTGTGGGGAGGTGAATATTTTTTATAACTCACCCATTTACATTATATTAAGGTTTGAAATTCTGCATAATTAGGGGCATGGAACCTTGACTGACAGGTGACGCCGCTGTTTGCTCGTTGCTCAGTGGCAGCTAGCAGCTGGCAGCTAATCCCGGTCAGTGAACCAGACTTCTCCACCGTGGTGTCGGAGCCTTGCTGAGAAAATTTCAAGCTACTACCAGATGAATAATTTGCCTGCTCTGCGGTCAATCGTCCCAACAGAGAAGTCCAGGAAGCTTGCGCTCCTGTTGTTTCGGTAAGTTAAATGATAGTGTTGTTCTGTGTTTGCAGTAATTAGCGGGTGTCGGTGTCTGCGCTCGGTAGCTGGCTCGTTAGCTTAGCTCGCTCAAGCGCTCATCAGCCAGCTAGCCTGGGGTTAGCCTCGAGCGAGACTCCAGCTCTGCTGACGAGGCGAGCGGGATCAACACGACACGACACCGACATGAGCCGGTTAACAGGCGTCTGCGTGTGGTTGGAAAATAGGGTCCACCACGTTAAATGTGCCTTACGAGCAATGCAATGTTAACGGAACATTAATGCAACTGTCAAGGTTTATTAAGGTGTTTGTAACAGAAGTGTTCATGTCACATATCAGCATTGTTTCAGAAGATACCGTGAACGTAGAGGATGCAGAGTGTTTTTGGTTGTGATGGAGTTTTTTTATTGCGCATGTACGGTAACTTAAAATGAAACATAAGAACACAAGAAGTTTGATTCATATTTTTTACTAAAACCGACACAATAGATAATTAGGATGCAGAAACAGACTTGTGATCGCATGTGACGTGGTTTGTCTGTGTAGTTTTTCCTCCAGATGGTCCAGACAGACTGGACCAGTGGAAGCTCAACATGAGGCAGAACTGAACTGACTCATCACTTCAGCACTGACCCCAGGTCCACATACGGTTTGTGAATAACTTAATGGTCACAATTTCCCCAAGTGAAACATGAGAGAAGAACATGATCCTACGGTGCCCGTACGCTTTGATAACAATTAAATATTCTATACAGACTGTACTGTACATTCACTGTGTTGGTAGAACACTGTTAAATCTAAAACTACATTCAAATACGGTTGAATATCTACAGAACACAAGCACACAAACCTCTTTATTTACAAACGTGTCTTACTATTTTTTATTTGTGTCTTGTCATTGTTGTTAGGGAGGGACCTGCCTGAAGGACTCCACTGTGCTGACCATGTTCTGTCTCCAACAGCAAAGAAGAAAAATGAATCACTCGGTTCTTCTTTATTGCTTACGGTTTTATCTGTAGTGTAGGAGTTATTTGTCAATTAATAGTCAGATTTGAATGTAAAATTTCACATATTCAGTCAGTCAAGACAAAAAGAGTTAAAATATAAACATAATTTATGAGCCAGAACCAGAAGTTATAGATTAAGTCTCAGATATATTTTTTATTGAAAGTACAAAACACAAAAAGGTGGAAAATAATAAAATTATAGAACATATTAATATACAGACTGGGCCTGTGCAAGCGGTAACAGCTGAGCTCAGAATGAGCCCAGAGCTGCAGGGAGGTGGGAGAAGGGGATACAGTGTGGGACTGTAGGGGAGGGGAAGAGCAGAGGTATTAAGTGTTGTAGCTATAGTTGGTATTTTTTTATCAACCATGGCGAACATAAAGATAAACTCAACATTGTCCATGAAAGTCAGGGATCTGTTTAGGCTTAACAAAGTGTGTCCTGAAGGCCAAATTCAATGGCAGTGACACTGCCAACTGTAGCAGTTACAGGTCCCCTTCACAAGGTGCTGGAGGTGAGTCTGCTGCAGGTCGTCTTCATGTTGACCAGCCTGATGCTACTGATCTCCCTCAGGTTGTCGTCACCACAGTGGATGATGAGGAAATCAGCTGCTGCTCTTCCTCACGGAGTGCAGAGTGGAAGAAGGCTTTTTTTTACCACAGTCCACCAGTCAAACACAGCACGCCAATGTTTGCAGCTCTCTGGACACCTCGACGGATAAACTCATCACCACGTCCACATTGTGACTGTAGGATGAAAATTAATAAATGTGAAGTCCACTTTAGAGTGTAGCTCACAGTTTTATGTTGACAACACTGTTATGTCACATCTGTAGGATAAAATGGGACTAAAGAGCTACATCTCAGAATATAGATGACAGTCTCTAATACTTTATTTTTAGACCGACTATATAACTGTAAAGTCAAGCACCCCCGACTGGTACTGGTTTGTTTTGTGCAGCTAGTGGAAGCATCACAGGTGAACTGAACAACCAATGTGCTGAAAGTAATAAACATCTTGTAACAAATATAAAGTGCCTTTCTTACAGTCATATTCAAAGTGATAATCTGGTACAGTAATGTCTATAGCAGTACAGGTAAGGAGGACTACCACAGACTTCTGTCAGTGTGAAAACTTGATCTGTGCACTGTTTACGACAGTGGTGTGGGGAATTATAGTTTTTCTGTTTTCTTGTTTGGTGTATGTTTATGTCCCTTAAGACCAAAATAAATAAGTAAACGACAATAATAACTAAGACTACAAGCCAGTGTTAATTAAACATTTACTGTATGCCAAGAACACTAACCATCAAACTTAACTTCTGTTTAGTTAATGTTTAATTGTTTTAATTTATTAGAATCAAAATATAGTGGTGCAAACTACCAATGATACAAATAATAAAAAAAGTAATTTTTAAGACATAATTTCAGTAACAAGTATTTATTTCAAATGTTGTTTTATAGTTCCAGTGTTACCACATGTAACGTTGGCTGGGACGACTGGTACCAGAGCTCACGTTACCGCAGTCAGTACCGACCCGATGCAGCATTTAGCCTAGCTTATTAGCTTAGCTCCTTAGCGTCAGCTAGCTGGGAAGCTTCGACATAGGTGGGCACGTTTCAGTGACCGGTCTGCATTCGGCCCACCTCTATGTCCATATTTGGATTAGCCGGGTAAAGGAGGAGTCTAGCCCTGGCAAGATGGCGATGGCTGAGTCGCTGCGGAACCACCCACTTTGGGCATCAAAACCGGCCAGCAGAAACCAATGGGTGATGTCACGGACGCTAAGTCCATGTTTATATACAGTCTATGGTCAATGTGTGGTGGTTTAAAATCACATTGAAGTGGTATATGTGTTTTATTTTGGCTATTTGGTTGTAATTTTGTTCGACGGCGTATCAATTATAAGTTCAGTGTTGCTCACCATAGTTGGATAACGTTGGCCAGAAAAAGAAATGCATAAACGAAAAATATTACATTACATTTAATTAGAAGATGCTTTTGTCCAATGCGACTTTAAATAAGAGCATTCAACCATGAAGATGTGCAAGAATTAAAAGTACATAAACATTTGTCCAATATGCAAAAACAGCTTCAAGTGCCCATTATAGTTTATGTTATTTATTTTTAGGGACATTTATGTATTTATGGTGACAAGATTGAAGCATATTGGACATGGCACATACTGAGCAAAAAATAGATTGTGCACGCTATGGGATGAGGGCAGACAAAGGCAGACAATACAGAGGGGAAAGAAAAGGTAAGGGAGACATTAGACATTGTTCTGACATCAATATATTTTGGCTCCTGAAAAAAATTAATTTGGCTCAATGTAAGATTGGAGTTTTAACTTGTCAAAAAAAACTTCTTATTGCTCACAATAAAAGTACCACTAGTCGAAATGACGTTGTTGATATCTGTTGTTGTTGTATGTTAATTTACATTTTTTAAATTAAGTCAAACTTGGCTAGCAAATGTTAAAACGGCATCGGCCTGCTAAATGTGTCGCTGCAGGTATGGATGTTTCCATACCTGGAAAACATGGAGGCATGCAAGTTGTCACTCCCAGCCCGGGCAGCGGGAGTGTATTTTGACTAGGGGGTGTGGTGGTCTTGAAATAAAGGGGACATATTATGCTAAAACCACTTTTTGAGCCTTTTTGCGCATATTTTGGGTATGTGGGGTGCCTGCCCACAAAATGTGAAAAAGAAACACAAAGTCGTTCTTTAGTGGATTGGCTTAACTCTTCAGACGGGCTCTGAATGAGCCAGTGACAACCTGGGCGTCCTGTTACGAAACATGAAGCTGCTCCTGGGGTAACCACGCCCCCAACCTGACAGTCTCCACCCCTGGACTCGGAGACACCGGAGCACAGAGACGCCATTGTTTCCTCTCTGCAAGCGACGGACGGAGCGCTAGCAAAATGCAGAAAAGAGTTAGTAACGTTTGCGGTGTTCTAGGATGTACTGACCAACATAGGTCTGTACATCAACTCCCAGCCTCAAGGGACACAAGAGCTAAGTGGACTTACTTCATATATTGTGCCAAACACTTTTCGTGGGACTGTTTTTCCAACCTGGGTCAGTACAACGCTGGACTGGCCGAAAGACTTCTTTTGAAAGATGGTGCCACTCCTACCATCCGTGGCGAAGCTACATAGGTGAGTAAATACTTTTTTAAGACCATGCGTGCCCTCTATGTGTGTGTGTGTGTGTGTGTTCGTGTGTGTTCGTTTAGTCGCGGTAGTCGCTAACACTCAGGTAAACTATACATGTGTTGTTAATATGGCCGGCTTTATTGGGCTTTAGCGGGGGCGACGCTGGCTTTGGCCACCAGGATTTGCTTCACGTCCTTGTATGCGTTGAGTTTTTGAAAAGTAAGATGTAAAGTCCGCATGTTCGCTTTGCTCCCTGTGTCTGTGACTTGTTCGTTTAGTCGCGGTAGCATAAGTTAGCCCTGTCCTCTGATGTAAACACTACGTGTGTCATTGAAGTTACAGGCTTTAGTTACTTGCCGTCGCCAGAGAAGCCACAGTAACGTTGACACTATGAGTGTTGGTTAAATGGCTGTAAGATTAACCTTAGACAAAGCATTTATTTTATCAGCACTCTTCAGGAACTTATTTTCTGGATAGCCTGCCAATAGCACCACAGCTAATGTAGTTAGCTACCTATGTGAGCTGTCAGTCAAAGTCCAGAGGCTCCGCCCCCAAAGTGTCAAAAACTTTCTCCGCGAGCATACAAACCGCTCCACGAGCAGCGGAGCTGCCTCTCGCGCGAGTGTAAGATGTGCACCATGAGCGCAGAAATAACCCTCGAGCAGCGCCCGATGGTTAATATATGCGCGTGTGAAATCACATACATCGCTCGTGAGTCATTTCTTTGTGTGCTGTATATATGACCCAATTCTGGCTCCATACTCTCCTCCAGCGGGCTGCGCTTCGTCAGACATGAACATGTATGATCACTACTGTCGCTGTGTGTGTGCAGCCCGGTCGGGTTGTTATTTGTATCGTGACCGGGTGAAGAAGGCGAGGGCTTGGCGGAACGTGAACGATGAGGTTGGATACTAGCTTTAGCCCCAGTTAGCACAATCACTTTTTGTAGCTTTGCCATCGGCACTCCAGTCTGCCTTTCTTTCATTCAACAACTTTCTTACTGATGCGCTTACATGAATATCATCATTTGTGTTACATCAGTCTAAGCATTTATTTTTGTCATGACATTTGCTTTATTTTACTCATGTTGTTGGCAACGATTATTGTCTGTCAGATGTATACAGTGTTTTATTTCTTTCTGAGATATTTGAAACTAACAAATGCATAATTATTATCGTTTTTGGTGTTTAGACAAGGAAATCTGGACAGACATCATGTGGCCTGCCAGACAGAACCCCCCCCTAGACCAACACAGTTGGTACACAGCTCTCCATCACAACTCTCCAACCCCACTTCAGAAGTAAAGGTTTGTTGACCTGAGTTTTATTATTTTCATTATTTGTGTGTCTGTATGTTGCAATTTTATTCATTTTTCAATTTTGCGTGGCAAATAAATTGTCATTTTTTAACCAAAGGAACGCAGAAGACAATATCCTGTGCCAGTGTCGGCACCTCAACTGTTGCCTTCTCCACGTCAAAACCATTTATGACATCAACACCGGTGAAGAGGCCACGCTTGGAATTGGAGGAGGAAGAGGACAATCCTTTAGAGGGCAGCTCATCCATGAAGATTCCTGATTCACAGGACTCTACGTATGACCCTGAAAACTCTTTCACAGCTTTGACTGTATCAGCAGATGTAACGTGAGTTAATCAATATTTAGCTCAAACATTTTTAAGATTCCTCCAATTATTTTAGCATAAGCTGTAATGAATTATATATTTGTTTGTTTCCAATTTTTATTGTTTGAATAGAATTGAATCTACCGACCCAGTTCATAAGACGTCAACTTACAATGTCTATGAAAGCTGCCTACTCGAGTTGTTTCGGATATATCGGTGGGTTTCAGAAGTACGTACGAGTAGAGTGGGCAAATTCGTCACCATAGAACAGAAGTGTCTGGAATGTATGTACCGAAAGAAGTGGAATAGCCAGCCTCTTCTTGGAAACAGTCCTGCTGGCAACCTCCAACTTTCTGCTGCCGTGTATGCCACTGGGGCATCCTTCTTTAAACTTGAAAAGGTAGGGGATAAGACTCAATCATATGTAAAGTAATAGACCACAGCATATCATGTTGCTTAATGTTATTTCAAATGTTGAGAGGAAATTTTATACCCCCAGGGATTAGAGAAAAAAAGAATAGCAAATTTCTTATACCGGATCTTGTTCTGACCTCAGATCTTCCGGGCAATGCGTCTAAAGATGTTTCAATATGACACCTTCAGAAGACATGCCCGGAATTACATAGAACCTGCGATCGTGCACAAATGGAAGAAAGCACAGGATGGAATATTGGAGCAGCTTAGTGAGCAGCAGAATGTCATCCTCGGTGGTGACCTCAGGGCTGACTCACCAGGTACGTAATTCAAACTATTTAATGATGTTTTTGTTTAGGGAAGTGGTCCATAAGACAACAGATCATGACAATGCATGTTAAAAATTCAACTTCTTTGCTATCTCGCTCCTACTGGTGCTTCTGGAGCAGAGCTGCAAAGTCTGTGTATGTTTCTGCGGGACCCCCACTGCAACTACTGTTATTATATTATTGTTATTAGAAATATTTTGGTCTAGACCTGCTCTCTGTAAGGTGTCTTGAGACAACTTCTTTTATGAATAGGCACTATATAAATAAATATATTATACACATCTAAATAAATATATATAAATAAATATATATATATATATATATATAAAATTATGTATAATTCCACATTTATTTGTGAAGGTCATTCTGCCAAGTTTGGGACGTACTCCATGATGGACCTGAAGAGCAACACCATCATTGATCTGCAGCTGGTTCAAGTGAGTGATAAAGATATATATTTAATTGAACTACACTATGTTTTAAGAAATTGTAAAACAGAAATTACATTAATGTTACTAAATATTGTAGGTTACATGTGCTTCATTTACTTTTATAATCAGATCAATGAAGTTGGTGAAAGTTATCATATGGAGAAGGAGGGTCTGAAGAGAAACCTTGCTCTCTTGGAGGCGCGTGGTGTGACTATGGACAGCATTGTCACATACCGTCACCCTCGATCCAGAAATTCCTGAAGGAGTCCAACATCACCCACTACTATGATGTGTGGCACATGGAGAAAGGTATTTTTTACTGTCTTCTGTGTGTCAGAGGGAAAATGCATCAGGAACATTTTGCATCTGTTGTATCTGTAGATGTGAACAGTCTATATCGATTGATGACACCAGTTTAGAGACAATATTTTTTAGAAGTTTTTGTCCAAACAATATTTTCTCCCATTATCATAATCAATGACGTGTTCCACAAGTTTAACACAGACTATTGTTTTCCTGACATTTTTGACCAAATTTAAACTGAAAATATAGATTTGGCAGTACAGTGAAAGCATGTGGTTATGACTGTATGAGTTAAAGCTAAATCGACCAGCGGGTAAATTTGAATTACATATGTACTGTATGAATTTTAATGATTTTCATTTTGTTAGTACTACCAAAGAAACTTATTGAGATCTCCCAGAACAAGGACTGTGAGAAACTGAAGAAGTGGCTTCGCAGTATAAAAAAATCACCTCTACTGGACAGCAGCCTCATCTTCATCAGGGCCAGAGAAAGTTGACCTCCCTCCTCAATCATGTGCAGGACATCAACAAACATGGAGACCCTGTATTCCCCCAGTGTTTACATCCACAACACAC
The DNA here is from genome assembly GCF_022379125.1 of Scophthalmus maximus. Taxonomy (NCBI): domain Eukaryota; kingdom Metazoa; phylum Chordata; class Actinopteri; order Pleuronectiformes; family Scophthalmidae; genus Scophthalmus; species Scophthalmus maximus. Next base: position 919,269 of record NC_061525.1, read on the forward strand.
TTCAAGGGACAGGAGCAAATGGTTGACAGCAAGTGCATTAACAACTTTCCCCATAAATTCTAAGGCATGTAGTTTCTTTATTACTTTTTTGTAAAGACTTATTCATTATTTGTTTTTTTTCCAGTAACCCCTGCCTTCTGCAAACTGGAAAAGGCGATCACAAATAAGAGGATTCTGAAAGATGTAGAAAAGCTGAGTCCACACTATCAGACCTTATCTTTGGAGTCATTTCACAGTGTTATTCTGCGCTTTACACCTAAGCATGCGGTCTTCCCCTTTTTGGAATGTAATGCAGGTAAATAAGGCGCCATTGTCTCAACACATTTATACAAATGCACTGTCCATCATATTTCTAAAGTGTTATTTCTCCTCCCAAGTCTCTACTTGGCAGCCCTGCACTTCAACGAGAATGCTGGGCGTCCCCAAGCAAGAACATCAGCTGGTGAACCGCAATACAGGATATACTTCCCAAAGGCCAAGAAGGGAGAAGTCACAGCAAAACCAGTGAAAACTGCAGCAACCTTCCGTAAATTTTAAAAACCTTTATTGAATAATTTGATAAATTAAATATACAATGTGCAAACAGCCATTAAACATTGAGTGAAAAAGAAATAATAATAATAAAAAAGTAGCTGTTCTCTTTAAAAACATCTTTATAATGAATAAACCTGATTGAAAAGAAAAAGAAATGTGCAACAATGCAGCAGGGTCAGTGTGTTATTGAACTCTATCACAAACTATATATCTATATCTATATATATATATATACCACTCTTATGTACAACAGGTTATGTGGATGAGTTGATGGACCTCATCTTTGATGTCTTCAAAGATCCTGCCCCATTTGTGGATGAGGTGCTGAGAATCCCAATCCCACCGGCTCTGTCAACCCAGTTTGACAGACCAGAGAAGCAGGACGTGGTAGCCTCATTTGTGTCGAGGTTTAACCAAGCACAGGTCTGAACCCCACGTATCTTCCCTCTGCGTCCGGGAACTTTGTGCGTATGTGAAGCTCCACACAGTCAGGCAGTACCACATGGATTGTCCGGCCCAAAAAGCCTATATAGCCTCTATAACGGCTGAAAAACTGGACATATTTAGTCAAAGTTTATTTTTACATCAAAATGTTATTTGTTTATATAACAAATATATATATAGACAGTTTAAGTTTCCTCATCCTCTAACTGTTATGGCTTTTCGCTCTCTTTTTTTTACCCTGCGCTGATTCCTTTCTCTGGCGCCAGGTGGAGAGCTCGCTATATAGACCAGATATCCTTGTCGTCATGGCAACGGGGGATTGCTGACCCAGAGCGGAATGTATGCCCCCCTGGTGAGCGGTACAGGCAATTACCAGGGTACAAGTCATCATAAGAGAGGAACCATCAGAAAATAAAATTACTGAATGCCGCCAAGGCCAACCTGAACCCAACAGGGGCGACACACGTATGACTGGCGACAGTTACACTCCCCCCCAAATCCTGCTATAATGAGTCCTACGCAATGAATTATATGGGATACCCCTTTGGATGAATAATTGATGTGAAATGTACATGCGCTATTGTATGAATAACATGTTCATTCTAATTATTCTGGAGAACTAGCACCAGTTCCTGGATAGGCCGTTCAATGACTGAAAGTTTGGATGAATGATCTTGTCCCTTTCTTTCGTCTTTGCTTTGCTCATTTTGTTGATGCCTTTGAGTCACTGCTAGGATAATCTGCTGAAAAAATGAACACAGAAAGTTGAATTCGGTTTTTAGGCAAGTAGTAACATTTACTATATACTTGCTGCAAGGGGACAAGTCAATACAGCAGCCTTGTGTCTGAGTACCAAGGTTGTCTGCCGAATACAGGAGATGCAAGGATATTTAAGCATGATGGGCGGTTCCCCTTTACAACGTATATCTGGGTGGTACTTGTTTACAGATAAAGTCATACAAACAACAGTTGTCTACACAGACAGTCATATGGCAGGGTCATGAGTTTCCTGAGTCACATTGCAGGGCCATGCATACCCTGAGGGGCTTCCGCTTCCATAGTAGACAACAGGACATACAAAGATCACGTCTGTATACAAGATACGAGTACAGACTGTTCTCTCTAAGATCAGCATGTTCTTTTTAGCTAGTTATAATACATATTTTTCTGACAGTCACTTCTGCTGTGCTTTTCTATTGTAATGTGTTTAAAACTCAGTAGTGCAGAGTATTAACAGTAGCTTAACAGCAATCACATAAATACATCAAAACTGTGTTTGTGTAAAAAGAGACACTTGCAGCAACAGAGTTGTCAATGTGACATGACTCTAGTTGTGCCAAAGGGATTATGGCTTTAAAAAAGTAAATCCCACTAGTTAGGTAAACATGTGAGGGAATGCTGGGTTTGCATTTACAAACTTATTGTGATAGAGTCAAACAGTGAAAATTATCCTCAAAGTAGCTTCATTGTCATTATATTGAGGGGTCAGACAACAATATAACTAAATTTGCCTGGCAGGTCCCTGAGGCATAAAAACAAACAAACATTAGACAGTTAAAAGACAATTACAGAAATTAAAGACATAAAATCACTAAGAACTAGAACAATAAAGTGCAATAGGATGTGCAAACAGCGAGTAGCAGCAATACTTTATAGTAACAGAAGGCAATGGGAAGAATAAAACTATTCTATGTTATGTCATTGCACGATGGAAATAGTCCAGTTGGTGTATGTGTTTGTGTGTGTGTGTGTGTGTGTGTGTGTGTGTGTGTGATGTTGAGGGGGGGGGGGGACTCAGGCCGTGTTAATGAGTCCAACAACTTGGGAGAAGAAGCAGTTTTTTCCTTTAAAAAATTAGGAGAAAAGAACATAAGAATTTATGGTAATTTCAAGCTGCATGAAACCCTCAATTTATCCTAAGTATCATTCTATAGCACTGTGACTACTGGGTCCTCATTTCAAGTTGCTGTGGTTTGAAACTGTGAGCCTATTGATGGTATTTGGAGCACAGTGTTGGTGAAACCTGGGATCTTAGTCCACTGCCATCTGTGTGCCTAGACTGATCCTATTTGAAAAGGTTCACTGAAGGTTGCACTGAGAGGGTATAATGTGTTTAGTTACGTACATCTGCTGTGTTACTCATGAGGCTCTCATCTTTGCATTCCTGACAAATCGCTAAGAAAGGTGTTTAACCAAAACACAGTAAAGGATAATGTAATCATTGCTGTTTTGCAGAGATGGGAATAAATGTAGTTATTAGCAAGGGTTAGGGTTATTAATTGTTAATAATGAGCCATTAAAAATGAATAAAGCAATGCAAATAACAACGGGGCACCACCCAGGAACCGGGACCAATAACCAAATAGTGGATTTACTCTCAAAAATAAGGGAGCTCACCCAAAATGTACATATCTGGTAGATGTTGGCAGTTATGGAATTACCTTGAGGTATGAATACGAGCACTGACTCTGTCAATGAGCCTTTATCACAGTATGCATACAAATAACACTTCTCTATAAAATACAACAGGATCTATTAACTTTCTCAATATCAATGTACAATTAACACCACTTCTGTAAATAAATATCTATCATACACTAAACCACAAACCGTGTGTTTGTGTGTAAAGGGGAGATCAATTTGGGGGGCATGAGCAGAACCGGCCCTTGGCACAGGCTGTATAGGCGAATTCTAAGGGTAGCATCATCCATTGGGGGCGCCGCAAACAAAGTGGGCGTGGTCTTCCTGAGTTCCCCGCTGGGCTGCACACCTGTTCCTGATCAAGCTCGTTATAGTAGTGCCAGGTGTAAGCAGGCAGTCCTGGAACTCAGCCCAAGCCTGGAACTCACGAAATCATTGCCAAACTCACGCTGCCTTTCTCCTGCTTCAATATCTAACTGCTCAACGTCGCCACCCTCTATCATCACTCTCTCTCCTTTGAAAGAGAGGGTTTACAAAAATAGGCATACTGCGCCCCTGAACTGTCAGTCACAAGTTGACGTCATGATGAACACTGTCTGCCATCATGACGTGATGCATGTAATCAGCACATGCACGTTATTATGCACCATCCAAGACTGTCTAGGTCTGCTTTGAGTTGCAGCTGCAAAATGAGTCGAAAAAGTATGAAATTATTCTTAACATTTCTCAAGTTTCTTGAGTTATTTATGTGCGTAATTAATATATCATTCATATTTTTATAATTTTATATTATTGTATATTATACATCTTAAAAGTTTTACAGAGTTTAATTTATTGCATTGCAAGTGGTGATTAGTGTTGAACAAATAATGGGGTGCGTAGGGTTTGTCATGTACTGTAAACATCCTGGTGGTAGTGGGACACAGATCAAAAATCTTACCTTGGGCGCCAACATTATGGCACTGGGCATGAGACTTCAAGTTAAATGGTGGCTGCCTTTAAACATGCGCCTCTTAAAAAGGTGAGATTTGGGAGGGAAGTTAACTCCCCACCAGCAAATGTGTGTTAGTAAGAGAAGTAGACCTTAGTTCACTCAGGCTAATGAGATTACATCTAGGCCCCAGTTCATCGACCCACTTTACTCCGGGTACAACATTGCCTTAATATCCTCTTTCTTCATGCAATTCAAATTCTTGCTCAACTAACAAGTTGAGACTGTCCTCAACCAAAAAAATGACCAGATAGGTCTTTTTAAGCAGCATATTATGACATATGTGGTCGTTCTAAAAAGACTTTTAGACCTTATGTACCTGGTGGCGATAGGTAAGTCTGTCAAGTTTGTGTATTTAAATGGATTTGCTTATATTCTGTAAAGTAATTGTTCCTATTTTCTGCCATTTCACCGTAACCATCAACCTTACCTTTACAAGCTCATTAACCATGCGTCGGTAAATCAAATAAAGCCCCACGGTGCTCTGAGGCGGAAAAAAGTATTTGTGGCCTATGTTCTTTCACCGACACAAATTTAGGAAACAGTCGATATGGTTGTCTTTACCACGTACGACATAGTTCATTATATGAGTTGGAGAACTTGTTGATCAAGCTTGCACACAAGATATATTAAAGGGCCCATATTATGCTCCAGGCACCTTTTCAGCCTGCCTCCACATATATTTGGTTACCTGGGGTGTCTGCCAGCCCACGAAGAATGAAAAGAAAACAATGAGTCGTTGATTCATGGTTTGGGTTGGCCGTGCAGACGGTCTGTAAACGAGCCATTCAAAGCCCGGGCGTCAAGTGACGTAAGTTGACTCCTGCTACTGGGGCAACCACGCCCCCAACCTGAGCAGCACCTCCCCCTTTGGGGTGCGGAAAAACAGATCGCGTCTACGCCATAATTTTCTCCCCGCAAGCGGACGACGACCGCGGGCATGGCCAAAAGATATAATAATGTTTGCTCTGTTGTTGGATGTACAGACCAACATAACGCCGGACTGGCAACCCATCTCTTTTTGACAGACGGACCCTTTCCAAATGTCCGAGGCGAAGCCCCGGATGAGGCAAATGTACGTTTTCAAGATCGTATGTGCTCTAGGGCTGGGACTGTGAACTGTATCACGATATAAGTGTTCCGGCCGGCGTAGCTAGACTCGCGGCCGGCCGGCGTAGGTAGGCTCGCGGCCGGTCGGCGTAGGTAGTTCGCGACCGGCGTAGGTAGACTCGCGGCCGGTCGGCGTAGGTAGCTCGCGGCCGGCCGGGTGTCTACGTCCCCGGGTCTCTACGTCGTGTATGTGCCTTGTCACGTGTGGTTGTTGTCATGGCAGCGCACACCGTAGTTGCGCAGCAGACCCGGGGAGGAGCGAGGCGGGGCTTTGCGGTACACGAAGGGAGGGGGGCGAGATGTGAGCAGGAAAGCGCTGGAGTCGACCATAGTCTCACAGGGCTGTTTATACAGAAAGAGGAGGGTGCTGTGTGGCTTGATCCTTGAGATGTTTTGTCATGGAATGGCAAAGACATGTAGTGCACACACCTGAAAACCAATGTAACTTGTGTAAAAGAGGGCATAATATGGGCCCTTTACGGCATCACGTATGTCAACAAAAAACTGGTGGACAAACTTTCAGTCAGTTACAACCTAACATGTAGTAAACCAGTGTTTGCAGGGTGGAATTTGCCTTAACGTGACGACAAAGGTCTGAGAAATTCTTTGTAATCTCTGGGGAATTAGTGTCTAGGCAAATTATTACCTATTTCGCCACTACAATATTTGGGATCAGATTTCCATGGTCCTTCACCTTATCAAAACCACTGCTCTCTGAAGATCTTCAACTCCATGCAGGCCTGACAACTGCAGACTGCTGCACTTTCCTAAAGGTAGTGACACGAGAGTCTGCCTGAAGACCAACCAAGGCTGTAAAGTCTGGTTTTAACTCAGTGGCTAAGACACTAAGGTCCAGTACCATTTCTCATTTTTCCCCTTTGAAACAGAATTACAAGGGGAAGGGGTTGAAAATCTACCCCTATGACATGGGACCCCCCTTCGAACGGAATACATCATCACGTAGGGAGAGGCAACGTTTTTATACTGGTGTCAACAGGCCTGGAATGACGGGGATATCATTGTAAAGACGCTATTGCAGTTACTGTTCAATTTCAATTCAATTCAATTTTATTTGTATAGCACCATATCACAAAATACATTGTCTCAAGGCACTTTACATAGTGAGGTCAATATTACAATGTTACAGGGAAAACCCAACAAATCCCACAATGAGCAAAGCACTTGGCGGCGGTGGAGAGAAAAAACTCCCTTTTAACAGGAAGAAATCTCTGACAGAACTGGACTCAGTTGTGGCAGTCATCAGAGAAATGGGGAAGAGAGGAGAAGTGGGCAGAAAGAGGGGGAGAGGAGAGACAGTAGGAGAGAAGAGAGATAGAGGACAGTTGTACAACCGCCGCTTTAGTCTCTACCAGACTGATAATAATAATACTACTATCAATAATAACGACGGGTTTGGGTCCTGCAGCTCTGGGGTCAGGAGAGAGAGAAAACACAAACAATGTGACATACCCAGAATATTCAAATAAAAAACATGCTAATTACAGTATGTTGGGTATGACAGGACAGGTGTAGTGTACTGTATTGATAAGATTCAATGTGTTCACTTGGTGTTATTGTTATTTATAGGTTATTTTTATGATAGTATCCTGTAACTAACCCTCTGTTTACCTGACACTCTTTGCCCTGCAACAAATGGCCTTATTAAAAAAGTACAGCATGTGGTCGAGCGATAACTTTTATTCCGCTATCTTGTAGTAGTTTCTTTGTTTACCGCCATCTTGTTTGTTGTACTTCTCTGAAATTTGACCTCACCATTAGAAATTGCCCATCTAGTCTGTGAACACACACTCATTGTTAGAGTAAATATTGTTGTTATCTTTTAAATATATGTTTCTAAATATACGGTCTGGTCTATTTAATTTGCGCAAGAGTGAGTATTGCCAACCTCTGACCGGTAGAACTCCAAATCCTTCAACCTCTGCTAACTACCAATATGTTGATTTTGGTGGTAATTATTAATTTAATTATGAATCAGAATTCCCGATTGATAGTAGATTGTAAATGAGACTGAATCAGTCGATTGGCTTTAATTTCCCTTTCTTTGAAGGTTGTTGCCCAGAGGTAACTTAAATAGTAAATTTTTAATTTTTTTAATAAATTTTGATAGAAAAAATATATCCATCAATAGTTAATTGTGCTCGTATTGATAACAAAGCACAACAGTATAAACAATGTGAAAACTGTTATTCATCATTAGAGGCACTGAATATTAGTTATATGAAGTGTTTGTCCTCTGCATCCAGGTCAGTGACAGACCCCAGAGATGGAAAGCAAGTTGCCCTCAAAAAGATGCCCAATGTCTTCCAAAACCTTGTCTCTTGTAAGAGGGTATTTCGGGAGCTGAAGATGCTGTGTTTCTTCAAACATGAAAATGTAAGTACAATGTATGTATAATGTAGCATAATAATGTTATGTTCATTATCATAAAGGTCATAATGTAGCAATGATAACAAATGCTGCAAACATATTTGTTAACCCTCTTCCCAACTGGAATTCAGAGGTCTGCATACTTAGGTAGTTGTGTAGGATTGATGTAAAGTTTGGAATCATTCACCCAAAAAGCATTCAAGAATGCCAAGTTTTACAATTGACACTGAATATTTCTACAATGCTAGTTAACCTAGTTAGCAAATCACGTCCCGTCACATCATATGGAGACCACTTACAGCTGTAAATGCAAATGTAAATATACAATCTTCTGATAACATAACCAGATGTAGACACTTGGAATGAACTTGAAAATGTAAAAAAGGAAAGAAAAACACTGACCATGGCTTTAACGTTCTCCCCAGGTGCTCTCTGCTCTGGACATATTACAACCCCCACACATCGATTACTTTGAGGAAATGTATCCTTTGCCATTGTTTGATTAAAATATGAATTGAAGGATTCCTGTACTGATATATTGTATTATAGTAATTGTAAACTTTAGACAGACATTATGGGTTATTCAGGGATTGGAACGGTTCTGTGTGCCTCTTCAACCTAAAGTGCCTAAAGTAGGATAAATATGCATGAGCTGCCCCAGGTGCTAAAGCAACCTTACCTTCAGCACTACACAATGAAGCACATTATTCAGAGGGCAGATACAGAACAAATATAGAACATCTCATTCACCTTATGAATCACACCAATGAATCAGTGTAAAAAAGAACAGAACTTATGAAATATGTCATATCACCTCGGCACGATGACATCCTCCTTTTAGGGTTTGAGCTTTTGGGGTTGCATGCACGCAAACACACACACACACACACACACACACACACAGGCAGTCTTAGTGTGAAACTAGATTTATAAAATATGGACATGAACAATTGACTTCCCTCTTATTGTGGATAGTTTTGGTTTGATTAAATCATATTTGGATATGTCTTTTAAACTCTGCTACCAGCACAGTACAAAAGAAAAATACAATATGTGTGGGCAAAATTTTATTTGTATTGCTTACAGATTGGGAAATTGCATTTGAAAACTCATCGGGAACATCTTCCAAAAAAAGTTTCATATCAAGATTCTTTTCAGTACCGTAAGCCCCACAAAGTGAATTCCCATCACCTCCATTGTACTGGGGTGGGGGCATAAACCCTGGAGATAGATAAAGTATCTGCAAACCTTGGGCAAAACAAACAGAAGAGATAAAATAAGATAAAATAAGTTTATTCATCCCACTCTGGGGAAATTTACTTGTTACATCAGAGAGTCAAGGCATCAGGACACTTCAACATGCTCACCCTCTGATTAGTGCATCACCAGCTTTACTTCCTGAGCCACAACCACCCAGAGTATAATCTTCCTATGGTTTTTTGCCATTGTGCTGTTGTGCTTTGTGATGTGTTTTTCCTTAATTTCCAATTGGACAGCTACGTGGTGACTGAACTGATGCAAAGTGACCTCCATAAGATCATTGTCTCACCACAGCCTCTGAGCTCAGATCATGCCAAAGTTTTTCTTTATCAGATTTTACGAGGTACGTTCCTTTTTTCTTTTGCTTGCTCTATCACGTCATGTTGTTGTTGTTACATTAATTTAGTTATGTAATTCAGCCCATCCAATGTTCTCACTTCGGATTTTTACACATTGTGTTTACAAATTAAATTCAAGTCAGCATTGAGTTTTTCAGTGCTCCCAGTAGTAAGTTTTGTTTTTGAACCTATTTGATCTCTCACTAAAACAAGTCAGATAACGAAAGGTGTAACAATTAAAGAGTTCAGTAGGAGAACTCAATTCAATTAAATCTTATTTGTATTGCACCAAATTACAACATACAATATCTCAAGGCCCTTTTAAATAGTAAGATCGACTCCTTCCAATATTATAGAGAAACCCAACATTTCACACAACGAGCAGCACTTTGCAACTGGAAAAACAACAACTCAATTTTAACAGGAAGCCTGAAACTGAGAGTCATGAACTGCTCTGTAAAAAAAAGTCTATCACCAGCCTGGATTTCACCATTTTTACAAACACAGGAATCACATCAACATCTGTCAAAGATGGTTTCCAGCAACACAAAGAGAGCTGAATGACACAAACACTCTGCAAAGCAATGAAACACTGTCTCTCTGGCTGCAGAACGGACGTGTGTCATCTATAGATGCGGCTGTGGCTGTGGTCATACACTAACCTGAATTGGCGGTCCGATCACAGCTTCCCCCAGTCCACATGCCAATGTGTCCTAGGGCAAGACACTTAACCCCAAATTGCCTCTGACGACTCTTCCAGCAGTGTATGAATGTGTATGAATGTGACAGAAAAGGTGTGGTCAACAGCAGCTCTGTATGAATGTGTGTGATTGAGTGAATGTGACTTGTACTGTAAAGTGCTTTGAGTGGTCAATGACACGAGAAAAGCTACATATAAATACAGTCCATTTACCATTTATGATGAAGATAAAAGCTATCATTGCCATGATTCCAATTAGGATTCTCTACTGCAAGTCTCCATGAGGCACTTTACAAAGTAAGGTCAAGACCTCACAATATTACTGAGAAAACCCAAAACCCAACAGAAAAAAACTCCCTTTTAACAGGAAGAAATCTCTAACAGAACCAGACTAAGTTGTGGGCGAAACATCTGCTGTTACTGGTTGGTGAGAGGAGAAAATTTGGGGAGAAGGAGAGGTGGAGCTTATTGATAATATGTGGTGTTTTCTTATAATATTGCCTAAAGGAAGTATATATAAAGTGAAAAGTATCGGTCCCAGCAGAGAACCTTGTGGAACTCCATGACCAACTTTTGTATGAATGGAAGATTTGTTGTTAACGTTAACAAACTAAAATCTATCAGATAAGTAAGACCTAAACCATTCTAGTGCTTTTCCTTTAATCCCAATAATGTGTTCAGAATAGAATATTGTGATCAGTGTTATCAAATGCGGCACTAAGATCTAATAGGACGAGAATAGAAACATGTCCATGAGAAGGTCATTGGTAACCTTCAGCAGTGCTGTTTCTGTGCTGAAAGACTACAAGCTAACTATTCCTATGCAAATAATCACATAGCTGGTTAGCAACAGATTTTTCAAGGATTTTAGAAACAAAGCAGAGGTTTGATGTGGGTCTATAATTAGCTAAGATATCTGGGTCTAGAGTCGGCTTTTTAAGAAGATTCCCGCAATCCTAAAGGCCTTTGGTCGATGCCTGTTATTAGAGATAAATTGATCTGATCTAAAATGGAACTGTTAATTAAAGGTAATACATTTCAAGTTCCAAAGTACCTGTTTTTGGTGTTTGAGGCAACCCCTATGGGTTTGGCTGAAATATTTAGTTGCCTTCATCCCAAAGATGGACTGAGTCTACCTAGATTAATGATGGTTGAAGAAATGAATCATTACCAATGGCAACCTGTACAACAGAACCTTTTGCACATCATATCTGTAATGGAAAAATGTATGCAGTTGAATCAGGAAGACAGTATTTATTTATTACAGGAACTCAATATTGAGGGGATTTTTGGTCCGTACAAAGATCAAAAAAGTCTCCCTATCTCGGTCAGCATTTTGTTTTTAACTCTCAGAATCATGTCGTCATTAAACAGATAGAATGGCTCCTTAGAATCAGGATGATTAGACTATAGTCCAGAGACAGTGAGCTGACCTGTCAAAGATAAGAGGACCTTGCACAGTCTCTCACACAGGAGAGGAGAAAATTATATGACAATATCCAGTTACTGTAAGTTGTCATGTTTATATGTTGTTAAATTATCAAAATCTACTATCTTATGCAGTTGCTCAATATGGCACGTAAGACTTTGGTTAATACTTGACCCCCTTTGTGGCAACCCCTATTGATCCTGGTCAAAATGCTTAGTTAGGCCTCATCCCAAAGATGGACTGAAGATATCTACCAAAATTTATGATGACTGAACTAATTGTTAAAGAGTTATGCCAGGCCCTGCCCTTTGCAATATTACTTGATTTAAGGACTGATTTACTTGAATTAAATCAACTGTATTTATAAAGAGCTTTTATAGATTTAACAATGACTCAAAGTGCTTTACAAAGTGCTGATATTAACCTTTCCACTCACACTTTAATACAGCACTTCTATACTTCAATATATCATGCTTCTCTCTTACTCATACTTCATTCACACAATGACAGTACAACACTTAGTAGCTAATTGGGGTTCAGTGGAGGAGCCAGAAATCAAATCATCAACCTTTAAATTGGTGGATGACATGCTCTTCCTCCTGAGCCACAGCTAGAGTTATGACAATTTCCTGCTTTCAAGTCAATGGGACTATTGTGTGAAGGGCATGAACCTTAACTACTTTCTGGCTGTTTGGGCTCTTATTTCAAGTGAATCATTTGCGCACCATTTCCAGTTATAGGACCAAGTCTACGTTTCTAGCTCATTCTTACTTATGTCAATGTGAGCTGTGGCAGAAGACAAATAATATTAATGATAAGCTGGAACAAACAGAAGGGTTCCACCCCTTCTGCCCCCCTATAAAGAAAAATCTCAGTGATTACAATAGGGTGACAACATAAAGTAGTCGAAAAATTAAGTCATGTATTCAAAACTCAAAATTGCAAGGTTTCTCTTTATCTGATAAATAAAAATTCCCCAGACTCCTGCTAACCTGTTTACTTTGTTTTCAATCCCATCCCAGTCCTGACGGCACAAATTTTCTTGTCTCTTGGGCCTTGTGGCAGAGCTGGCCCTGTCTTCAGTCAAGAAGTTCTATAGTGTTGATAGACATTACACGCTCAATAAATAAAATGTGATTATATTCTGTATATTAACAATATATGACACACATTTATTAACATTTTTACTTTTTTTTACAAATATATGAGAATTCACCAGTTTAACTCCTGTTTAGTTTCTGTAATTGCCAACACTAGAGACATCTGATATAATTTTCTCTTATGCGTCTTCCTTTTCCCCCATCATTTCGACCAGGACTGAAATATCTTCATTCTGCTGGCATTCTACATCGAGACATCAAACCTGGCAACCTCCTGGTCAACAGCAACTGTGTGCTCAAGGTGCATAGAACAGCCTATGTGGCTAGCCTGTTTCATGTAGTTCTTGTTTACTCAATTTCAGAAATACTTTAACAGGTTTTGGATAATGGTGTTTACATTTTATTGTTAGGTTTATTTTTGTTATTTTGTCTACACAATTCAACATCACTAAAAACTGTAGACTTATAATCAATGTTCATTTCATCATGATAAAAAAGACTGACTCCTTTCTTTATCAATGAGTAACCACAAATAGTGAATGAAAGATGAAGGAATGGACTAGTGAACTCATGGCAGGGCAGACTCTATAATCACTGACAAGTTAGGAGCTACAATGTTTAATTCCACAGATACATACAAACAATTAACACAGAAATGCAAGGCAATCTTTCTTCTCTGACATCATTGCCAAAAACAATAACAAGGGACATGCCTTGTTCACTACTGACGACAGGCTAACAAACACTCCTGTGTCAGTAGCCCCTGAAATTCTTTCCACCAGGGCCTTCAATGAATTTGCCTCCTTCTTCACTGACAAAATCCAGAAAATTAGGCAAGCAGTCAGTGCCTCCACATCAGGTGCAAGACATGTGTTATCTGTGTGTCCCTTTAAAATCAATTAACCATTAAGACTTGGAGGACATTTTACAACATCTAAAATCCTCCTCCTGTTGCCTTGATATTCTGCTAACAGACCTTTTCAAAAATGTTTCAAACTGCATGGCCTCAGATATTCTACAGATTGTAAACACATCTCTTTTCTCAGGTGTCTTTCCGCAGGCCCTGAAAACTGCTGTTATCAAGCCAATCTTAAAAAACAATTTGGAGACTTCACTAATGAACAATTATAGACCAAACCTCCCATTTCTAAGCAAAATCATTGGAAAAGATGTTTTTAACCAGCTGAACGAATTGTTTGATGTCTTCCAGTCTGGATTTAGACCACACTACAGCACTGAGATAGCTCTTGTTAAGGTCTTCAATGACATCCACTTAAACACAGACAGTGGCAAAATTTCAGCCTTAGTTTTACTGGATCTCAGTGCTTCATTCAACACAGTCGATCACAACATATTACTGGACCGGCTGGAAAAGTGGGTTGGACTATCTGGCACAGTATTAAACTCATTTGAATCCTATTTGAAAGACTTTGTGTCTATAGGTAACAACTAGTAACGAACTAAGACAATTCAATACGTATATAGATACATGGGTTATGATATGATTCAGGGACGATACATTTTAATTTGGAATGATTCAGTGTGATATACGGTTTAATATTGAATCGATGCGATGCAAAGAGATAAGATTCGATGACATACGATTCAATCTGATACAGTTAATATTCGTTCAATTTAAACATTCTTTTTTTCATTGAAATTAAAATAAGCCAATTCTATAAAAAAAGCATTGCCTATCGCTTGCGTGGGTTTCCTGGTGTCGTCTCACATGAACTGTTGAATTAAAAAAAGGCAGACCAGAATGAATGGAAGCCACGCGCACACACACGTAAACATGAACTGTTGAAGGAAAAAGGCAGACAGGAATGACGATGGCAAAGCTACACAAAGTGGTGACGCTAACTGGGGCTAAAGCTTTAGTGTCCAACTTCCTCGTTCACTTTCTGCCGACCCCTCTCCTTCTTCACCCGGTCACGATACAACAAGCAACCCGGTCAGGCTGCACACACACAGCGACAGTAGTGATTCTCCATTACTGATACAATGACAGGCCGTCTGACAAAGCGCAGCCAGCTTTGAGGATTGGCCGGCTCGCTTTGGCCCCACTCAAGAGAATTGTATTATGTAGAACACTTTAATTTGCCTTGTTGTTGAAACGTGCTACAGAAATAAACTTGCCTTGCCTTGCCTAATATTAATGCTTCTGAGAAGGAAACCGAAATGTAAATTCACCCACAATCCCACCAAAAAAATTGACAGGAAGCTAAGAAAAAGTGGAAGGGACTCATTATGGAAACATACCAGCACATGGACATTAAGAAAAAGGTAAGCTGGACTTTTGGTTTGTTGATCAGATGATAGGCGGAAAAAGAGGAGCTCCCGGGCCAAATAAGTTAAAAAAGGAAGAGACCCCCTATAACTACAATCCCAAGTAGGAATATAGGTCATGAAAAAAACACAAAGTACTAGCTGGATGAATGTGTTGTAAGCTAACCTTCAGGCTGGCATAGATAGCATGCAGGCTAAAATTGAGGACGGCCAGCACAGTATGGCACTAAATTACATAAAATTGACAAGCAAATGGAGGGTAATCTTAAGGGAGTACGTGAAGATGTGGGACAACTGAGAGAATATATGGACAAACTCGGAGAGGAGATGAAGCAAGGGCTGGACAGATTCAGAGAGGAAACTAATAGAAAATTCGAGGACATGGATCCTCCTTGGTCCTCCCTAGCTGTCTCCTCCCCGTCTGACGATGATTCCCCCTCGTCAGGAAGATCAAGGGGAGGAGCCGAGGACAACTTGTCCCCAGGATCTCTCTGATCCCCTGAGGACCGAGATGGTTGCTGGGGATGCCGCTGATGGAACTCCAGGATAAGCTGACGGTCTAGGATGTGACAAGCAGGAACCCAGGATCTTTCCTCCGGACCATACCCCTCCCAGTCAACCAGGTACTGAATTCCCCTCCCTCGCTTTCGGGACCTGATGAGGCGATGGACCGAATACGTGAGGCCTCCACCGATGAGTCGAGGGAGAAGAGGAGGAGGGGCAGCCGGGACCAGAGGACTTTCTTGTACTGGTTTGATTTTGGACACGTAAAAGGTGGGGTGACATCGCATAGACTGAGGAAGCTGTAGTCTTACTGCTGCCGGGTTGATGATACTCCTTATGGGGAATGGCCCGATGAATTGGGGTGCCAATTTCTGAGACTCCACTCATAGAGGAAGATCTCTAGTGGACAACAACACTTTCTGTCCAACCTGGTAAGTGGGTGCCTGGGAGCGACGACAGTTAGCAGCCGTGGCGTACCGTTCGGCGGAACGGAGGAGCGACGTTCGGGCTTGAGACCAGGTGCGGTGGCAGCGGCGGATGAACGCCTCCACGGACGGGCAGGAAACCTCCTTCTCTAGGGCTGGGAAGAGAGGAGGTTGGTAGCCGTATGCACTCTGAAAGGGGGAAAGCCCCGTGGCAGAGCTGGTTAGTGTGTTGTGCGCATACTCAACCCACGGTAGCAACTGGGACCAGGATGAGGGGTTTCTGGATGTCATGCACCGGAGAGTCGTCTCCATCTCCTGATTCTTCCTCTCCGTCTGGCCGTTGGACTGAGGGTGGAACCCGGAGGAGAGGCTGACCGAGGCCCCAAGCTGCTCACAGAATTCCCTCCAAAATACAGATGTAAACTGGGGTCCTCTGTCAGACACCACGTCGACCGGAAGACCATGGAGCCGGAAGACGTGGTGGATGATCAGCTGAGCGGTCTCTTTGGCCGAAGGAAGCTTGACCATGGGAACGAAATGAGCCATCTTGCTGAATCGATCCACCACGGTGAGGATGGCCGTGTAGCCTTCCGATGGGGGTAGACCGGTGACGAAGTCCAGGGAGATGTGGGACCAGGGACGATGTGGAACCGGCAGAGTTCGGAGGAGCCCCGCTGGCTCCTGATGAGAATGTTTGTGTTGGTTGCATATTGGACAGGCATTAACAAACTCCTTGGTGTCCTCCTGCAGAGTTGACCACCAAAACCGCTGGAGGATGACATCACGAGTCCTTTGGATACCTGGGTGGCAGGTGAGTTTGGACGCATGGGCCCACTGGATGACGTCGGACCTTAGGCTAGGAGGAACATATAGCCGGTTAGGGGGACAAGCACTGGGCCCGGGCTGGCCCAAGGTGGCCAATCGCAACCGCTCCTCTATCCCCCATGTAAGGACCGCCAACCGGCAGGGGATCGGAAGGATGGATTCAGGCTCGGTGGGTGTACTCTCCTCCTCTTGGAACTGCCGGGATAAGGCATCAGGCTTCGTATTCCGGTAGGAGAGGGTGAAGTTGAATCGCGTAAAGAACAGGGACCACCTGGCCTGGCGTGAATTGAGTCTCTTGGCGGTTCGGATGTATTCCAGGTTCTTATGGTCAGTCCATACCAGGAAAGGATCCCTCGTTCCCTCCAGCCAGTGATGCCACTCCTCCAGCGCCAGTTTGACGGCAAGCAGCTCCCGGTTGCCGATATCATAATTCCTCTCTGCCGGGGATAGACGTCTGGAGAAGAAGGCGCACGGATGCAGCTTCTGGTCGTTCGGCGACCTCTGAGAGAGAATCCCCCTACTCCCACGTCCGAGGCATCCACCTCCACCACAAACTGGAGGTCCGGATCCGGAACTTGGAGGATAGGAGCAGAGGTGAATCGTTTCTTGAGAGTTTGGAAGGCCTCCCAGGCAGCTGGGGTCCAGGTAAATGACACCTTGGAGGAGGTAAGGGCTGTGAGGGGAGCGGCGATGGTGCTGTAATTCCGGATGAAGCGGCGGTAAAAGTTCGCGAATCCCAGGAACCTCTGTAGCTGCTTCCTTGAGTCCGGAACCGCCCAGGAGGAGACCTTTTCTGGGTCCATCTCTACCGTCCCCTGAGCCACGATGTATCCTAGGAAGGAGACGGTTGGGGCGTGGAACACGCATTTCTCCGCCTTTACAAACAGTGAATTCTCCAGGAGTCTCTTGAGAACTGCTTGGACATGGTGGACATGCTCTTCTTGTGATTCAGAGAAAATTAGGATATCGTCTAGATAAACAAAAACATAGCGGTTGAGCATGTCCCGGAGAACGTCATTCACCAGGGCCTGGAAAACTCCTGGGGCGTTAGTAAGTCCGAAAGGCATAACGAGATATTCGTAGCGTCCTGACGGGGTGTTGAAGGCCGTCTTCCACTCATCCCCTTCCCTGATCCGTACCAGGTGATAGGCGTCTCGGAGGTCGAGTTTGGTGAAGATGGTGGCTCCTTGCAGCAACTGAGGGGAAGGGGATAGCGGTTCTTTATGGTTATATCGTTGAGTCCCCGGTAATCAATGCATGGCCGCAGTGTCTTGTCCTTCTTCCCCACAAAGAAAAATCCTGCCCCTGCTGGTGAAGAGGAGGGACGGATGATGCCTGCAGCCAGAGAGTCATTTATGTATGTGTCCATGGCCCCCCTCTCTGGAGCCGACAAGGAAAACAGGCGTCCCCTGGGTGGAGACGTTCCGGGTAGCAGGTTGATGGCGCAGTCATACGGCCGATTGGGAGGTAAGGCGAGAGCCCTCGCCTTGCTGAACACCTCCCGGAAGTCGTGATACATTGACGGGACCCCCACCACCTCTGGAGTCGATTTGGTAGCAGTGGTGCGCCGAGAAACGTCCGCTCCCTGGAGACACACCTGTCCCAAAATGGCACCCGTGGCCCAGTCCAGATGCGGGTTGTGTCGGCGTAACCATGGATACCCCAAAATCACCAGGATGCGTGTAGACGACAAAATATGAAACTGCACCGTTTCGTGGTGATTGCCGGACAGGAGCATATGGATAGGAGCAGTCTGGTCAGTCCCCAGCAGGTGACCATCCAGCGTGTGTACTGCCACTGGTCGAGGAAGCGGGACCCGATTGATCCCCAATTGCTGTACGAGCCCCTCGTCCATAATGCTGGCGTCAGCCCCAGAGTCAATGAAGGTTGACAGTGCGTCAGAGCCCTCTGGGAGGAACAGCTTGATGTGAAACAGGGGTCTCTTCTCCTGGAAGGTTTTAATGGAGGCATGGCTCACCAGCAACTTCCTGCCTACTGATGAGCCCCTGGCTTTTACCGGACAACGGGACACGAAATGTCCGGGCCGACCACAGTACATGCACAACTTGGACTGCATGCGATGCTCCCGTTCCTGCGGGGTGAGACTGGATCGGCCAAGCTGCATCGGCTCCGCCTCCTCGCCCCGCGTTCCTGCCGGTGAAGAAGAGCCGCTGGCCGGAGTAGAAGCCCGACTCGGAGGAGGACGCGTTGCCATGCTCAGCTTCCTCTCCCGTCGTCTTGCCTGCACCCGAGAATCCACCCAACCGGGTGGATTCCCGTCGCGGAGGGCCGGTGAGTTCCAGTCGCTCTGGCGGGCCATGGTGCGAAAATCAATGGAGAAGTCCGCCACAGACTCCTTGACGCAGGCTCATCAAACCCTGTGCCGCCTCCGAGCTGGCATCTCCCACGCCGAACACCTTACGGAGCTCCTCGGAGAATGCCCGGAACGAGGAGCATGCGGGGGTCTGGCGGTCCCACTCGGCGGTCCGCCAGAGCCGAGCTCTTCCCGTCAGGTGGGTAATTGCGAACGCCACCTTAGCATCCTCTGAAGCGAAGGTGTGGGGTTGTAGGTGGAACAGGAGCGTACAGTTCGTTAGAATAGCTCCGCAGGTGTTGGGATCGCCGTCGTAGCGCTCCGGGGTGCCGACACGAACCTCCGAAACCTCTCTGGCCGGAGCTGGAACCGGAACTGGAACCGGAGCTGGAGCCGCCGCTGGTGTCGGCAAAGTCAGCTGCGTTAGCACCGCTGCTACCTGCTGCATCTGCGTAGCTAACCTGTCCAGAGCCTGTGCCTGGTGGCAGGCTGCCTCCTCGTGTCGAAACCTGCCAAACGATTGGCAGGTGTCGGTGCGTCCGCTGGGTCCATGTCTGGCTAGATTGTACTGTAACGAACCAGTTTAGACCCAAGCGCGAGACACACTGAAGGCAGCACACAAGTTTTGTTGATTTTTTATTATTTTTTATTTTTATGTGTTAGACTATAAGCTGAAGAACTCATATGATCACTTGTGGCATTGATTTAAAGGCAGAGGGTTTAAAGACTGAATGGAAAATGTACCCAAAGCTCTGGAGTTTAGTTTTAATGTTGGACAATTATAGTGAGCTTGGGAGATCCCCTGTAGGGGAGATCCCCGCCACTATAGGGGGCCCTCTCACTAGGAGGGGCCCCATCCCCCAACCCGTCAGCAGGGGAGAGGGGGATACAGGCGAAAAACCCAAATGCCTTAGAAGACCAAGTTTTGATTCTTGATATTTGGAAGGACAAATGGTAACACTAATTAATGTGTACGCACCACCGGACAGCGAGAAGACATTTTTTTAGAGACTGTTTGATATCATAACTGTGGAAATGCAGGGAACTCGGATCTGCGGGGGGGACTTTAATGTGGTACTAAACTACGATACATGAACCCACAACTGAAGGAATTAGGAATAACGAACATTTGGAGGGACACACAGACTAGACAGGGACTACAAACATTATTCACATCCGCACTCAATCTATTCAAGGATTGATATTTTCTTTGACAACAGGGATTGACAACACAGAGTAGAAGACTGTAGAATAGGGGTGACAGATTTGTCTAACTATAGAGCAATATATTTAATAGTGAATCTAACCAGTTAAAAGAGGAACACAGTCTGGAGTTTGAATGTAGGCCTATTGAATAATAAGGGATTAGTGGGGGAAATAAAGAGAGATATAATCAGATATAGGGAGGAAAATGTTCACGGGGAAGTGGACCCAACTATTCTGGAACTCTACATTGGAACTCTATCAAAGCTTAACTGGGCAACTAAGAAGCTAGAAAGGCAACATAAAAATACAAACGATCAGGAGACACTTAAGAAGGTCAACGAAATTAGAGGGAATATAGATAAGATATTATCAACAGAAGTGGAGAAGGAAAACTAAGTTTATGAAGCAGACGGAAGGGGGACCCAAAGCAAATAGATTACTGGCCAGAAGTGACAATAAAGAAAGAACATAAACACAACATTGTTTAAAGAGGATGCAATATTACTTTCCCCCCTATTTCAGGCGGTAGCGCGTTCGTCAAGACACTTAACCCTAATTGCCTCTGGCGGCTCTTCCGGCAGTGTATGAATGCGTATGAATGTGATAGAAAAAAGCGCGGTGAATAGCAGCGCTGTATGAATGTGTGTGAATGTGACTTTCCTTTAAAGCGCTTTGAGTGGTCTATATGACTAGAAAAGCGCTTTATAAATACAGTCCATTTACCATTTACCATTAAAGCTGGAGAGAAAATTGATCAAAGCAAAACTGTACAGCTGCCATGATAAAATGAGAAGCCAAGTGGGTGTAGTGATGTCTGAATGTCTTCCAGATCTGTGACTTTGGACTGGCCCGGGTGGAGGAGTCGGACGAGTCACGGCACATGACTCAGGAAGTTGTGACACAGTACTACAGAGCTCCAGAGATCCTCATGGGGAGCCGTCACTACTCCAACTCAATCGACATCTGGTCCGTGGGCTGCATCTTCGCTGAGCTGCTGGGTAGACGCATCCTCTTCCAAGCCCAAAGTCCCATTCAGCAGGTAATGCCCAGGGCCCTGTCTTACAGCCGGCATTAAGTGGCACCAAGTATGACAAATGTCTTTGCTAGTTTCATATTGACGCAGTTGTCTTTTTTCTGTTCAATGCTCAAGTTATTAAAATAGAAAATACACTTTCTCCCAAGAACATGTTGATTAACTAAAACCTGGTCTGAAGTCAGTGGCGCAGTATTTCACAGTTGTTCACTCTGCCTCCTCCCACACCTCCGGGAGCTTTGGTGGAATTCTGGTGTTGCAGGTTTACATTTGTTTATTGTCGCCTGAGGCTCAGTACAGTGGGTCGTCCACTAACCTGACGGCTGTGCAAATGGAGTGTGGTAGAAAACCCGTCGCAAGGATGTAACCCTGTGAGCATAAGGCACTTTTTGGACAAGATGATTTCTCTGCACTGTCAGATTATAATAAGGAGACACGGTATCACAAAACAGGAGGTGATGAAAGCCTCACTTGCGTCAGGAAAATCACCAGGGGTCCCATTTATAAACGTGGCATACGCACAAAACGGGGCTGGAAATGTGCGTACGCCACTTCCCACGCAAATGTTGTGATCTATAAAAATTCCTTTTACTTCTTCAACAGCGGCACAACACAGAGACACTTCCCCTTCGCCCTGAGACACTGCAGCATTTAGAAAGACTGCAAATTCACTAGGGAGAGAGTGCGGGGGGGGGGGGGGGGTTCTCTTTGCCTCCACCTTGAATGAATGAGATTCTTCACGTCGCACATTTAAAATAATACTCAAGCAACACAAATTAAGTACTTGTTGGTAACGGAGCAGAAAGATGTAGTGAAACTTCAGATCTGACCACTTTTTCTAATTCCTCCCACTGTCCGCTCTGTCCAGCTGACAGTTGACAGCCGCAGCAACACGTCGCCTCTCGCACTGCTTCTTTTTATTAGTGATCTGCTGCTGTGGCACCAAATAACGTGTTTGCCGGGCGTCCCCCTCCCTACAGGCGAGTCTATGTCAATGTCTGAGAAGTGAGGTTTTTTTTTCTTCTCTCACCTGTCGGAACGAAAGTACAATTTGATGCCAGGGTCATTAATATACCGATTAGCATTCATGAGGTGATTTGCATTGATGGTTAAAATGGGCGTGTACAGGGCGGGATATGAGGCTGATTCACGTACGCACACATGTAGGTGATCTGTGATTTATAAAGGGAGAATTGCGCACAGGTGTGTGTATGCGCGGTTTAATAAGTCAGAATATTTTTCGCCGTACGCCATTTTCGGCTTTTGGGCGCATGTACACTTTTAGTCAAGAGCCTACGCACAGTTGTATAAATGATTTCCAATGGAATTCTACATGGCATTTAGTCCCAAACTGATAAAGCCTATCCCCACAATTTTTGATTATGCCATAGAAACAGATAGACTCCCAGAATCAATGGAGCAAGCACTGATTATTGTTTACCCAAACCAGGCAAGAAACTTTGCAGCTTGTATAGGCCTTTTTCAATTCTACCCAGTGACTATAACATTTCCTCTAAAGTTCTGGACTGGACATAATCCATAGCTCTAAATCTGTGTCATGATCCTAGAGGATCCTGAGCTCGTTAAAAGACTTGTTATTTAGTTATGCTTTGATTTACCAATACCTTGTGCCTCTGTTTTAGTTAAGTTACCTTTGTTATCCCTTGTTTTGTTTTATATTGAGTGTGTTTAAAATGGCATATGCCAAAAAATATTCAGACTTGTAAAACCCTGCGTACGCACACCTGTGCACAATTCTCCCTTTATAAATCACATATCATCTACAAGTGTGCGTATGTGAATTAGCCTCATATCCCGCCCTGTACACGCCCATTTTAACCATAAATAGTCAATGCAAATCACCTCATGAATGCTAATCGGTATATTAATGAGCCTGGCATCCAATTGTTCTTTCGCCAGGTGAATCAAGGCGACAGGTGAGAAAAGAACAAAGAAACGTCACTTCTCAGACACTGAGATAGACACGCCTGTAGGGGAGGTGGATGCTGGGAAAACAACGTTATTTGGTGCCACAGCAGCGGGATCACTAATAACAAGTAGCAGTGCAAATTGCGACGTGTTGCTGCTGCTGTCAAATGTCAGTGGGACAGAGCGGACAGTGGGATAACTTAAGAAAAAGAGGGCCGATACTACATCTTTCTACTCCTTCCCCAACATGTATTTAATTTGTGTTGCTTGTGTATTATTTTAAATGTACATCATAAAGAATCTCATTCATTCAAGGTGCAGGCAAAGAGGAACATGTCCGCAACTCAAAAAAAATCGCGAGCGCTGAGTGTGCAGCATTAATACTTATAATCGTTCTTCTCACATTTACTTTCTACAATCTGACTTCAGTTCACTACCTCACCATTTGTGTCGCCTATTCCCCTTGTCTCCAGAATGTGCGTCAGAGTGTCAGAGTTTGCTTACAGGTGCACACATGCTCCCGTCAAGTTTGTTTTTATAGATCACAACCTTTGCATGGGAATTGGCGCATACCACATTTATAAATGAGACCCCTGGTCACCCTAACTTGGGAACTCTGGTGTCAAAAATTATCTCTGAGTGTCCCACTCGTAATTACAACTTGAGGGGGCGGTCATGTTCAAGTTGGCAACTCGTGGGGATAAATCACAAACCCACTCAATAGGGAGGAGAAACTCAAAGAGGAAAAAAAAAGGCCATGAGAGTTCATCATCAGACAAAAATACTCGGTAATAGACTTATTGATGTTTCTGTGCTAGTATATCCTCAGTGTTACTTTTTTGTTTTTGTGATCATATCGTTCAAATGGCAAATGGACTGTATAGCGCTTTCCTAGCCTTGTCAACCACTCAAAGCGCTTTACAGGACAAGTCACATTCACCCATTCACACACACATTCTGCTATTTTAGTCAGGAGGAGCCATCAGAGGCAGGGGCGGAGTGCTGTGCTGCGCAGTGTGTAAACCTCACTCGCCGACACATCAAAATATGTACTAGCAACCAGATCAAGAGCTCTTGTGTTTAACGTTATTGCTAGCGCATCTGTCTTATATACAGAAGGTTTTGAGTTCAAAGCCAAGCCGGGATACATTATGGTCAACTTCCCTTCTGTTAGTTTATTTTCACAAATCGCACCCTGAACAACACTATAGTAAATGAATTCAGACAAATTAATTATTGTGTCATTTTACCCAGCCAACATTGAAATTCACACCTAGTTGTTTCAATTGCTAAAGAACTGGTCACAAACTCATATCATACCGCATAACAAACAGCGGAATTTGCCAATTCTTATGGTGCTACGTGTCAATCTGCATAGTTAGTGGTGGTCGGGCCTATTTGGTGGGAATGTCCATTTCCGTTTTTTAGTCCCAGTCCGTCCCTGGTCAGAGGCAATTTTAGGATTAAGTATCTTGCGCAAGAACACCTTGGCATGCTGACTGGGGGAAGCTGGGATGGAACCACCGACCTTCTGGTTTGTGGACGACTTCTATCTCTTGAGCCACAGCCCTGTTTACATTCCACTTTGTGCAATGTCAATTTTGGATGTTGTAAAAACTAACTGTACTTTCAGGTATCAGCATTTCTTCTCATATCATATTAATTCTTTATTCATGGTTCTGATGATGTTGCTTCTAATTAGCGACTGTGCCTCTTCCAGATGAACGCACTCGTAGCCAGATTGGAAAACCCAAGGTTAACTGAGACAGTTGATAACCAGCTTCATCGACCAGGTTATCCAGGATGGTCAATGTTAGACTCAGATCCTCTAGAGGACAGAGCACTGTTCTGAGATCAGATGTAAGGACAGATAACGCTAACACCTAGATGCTGTGTAATTGACATCCAGTTTCTTCAGTTTTTACCCAGCCTTTAACAATTAATTACCTTTATTTGTTTCTGCCACTACTTTAACATTATTGTAAATCATTTGCTTTTATTTTGGAATTTACAGCCAAATAAATTAATAGT
The DNA here is from genome assembly GCF_022379125.1 of Scophthalmus maximus. NCBI lineage: Eukaryota > Metazoa > Chordata > Actinopteri > Pleuronectiformes > Scophthalmidae > Scophthalmus > Scophthalmus maximus. Next base: position 944,540 of record NC_061525.1, read on the forward strand.
ATATATTAATGGGACAAATGAAGGTATAAAATATTGGTAAAGTTACATGGTGCTTGTGACGAATATCTAAATTGCAGGCAGTTCATAAATATACTGTAAAGAAAGAGCAAATGTTTTACTATGTTAAAAATGCGTGTGTGTGTGTGTGTTCTTGTGTTTTCGGCACTGTTGTGGCTTGTAGCTGGATTTGATCACGGACCTGTTGGGGACTCCCTCTATGGAGGCAATGAGGACGGCGTGTGAAGGTGCCCGTGCACACATTCTCAGAGGTCCTCACAAACAGGTAACCGGTCTTTCTTTGTCTTGCAGCCATACTGTACCTTTGTATGACAAAAATTAAAACTCAGCCCCCCCATCATTTGCAATTTGCAAAACTGATTATCAATATTTTATAAACCATTCATCACATCTATATTAGCTTTCAATTCAATTACTAAATCTCCAAATCACAACATACATAATCTCAAGGCACTACATATAATACTAATATTACAGAAAACCCCAAACATTTCCCACAATGAGCAAACAATAAGACCCAATTTTCTCAAGCGGTTAGGGGTAAGGAGAGAGACATAACTGTTGTATTAAAGCACTGTCACTGTTTGTCATAATGAAAACATTTAGTGATATAGTTGTAATGATTTTATAATAACAGCAGCAATAACTACAGCAACCATTAATAACAGTAGTCATTATATTTATAATGCTGATAATAAATAAAAGCGTAGTAATAATAATCATAATAATAATAATTGAGTCGTATGTGTCAGATCTGGACCCTGCAGCTCTGGAGTCAGAGAGAGAGAGAGAGAGAAATGATAAGTGCATGCATTCCCCTGCAGTCTAGGCCTAGAGCAGAATAACTAAGGGATTGTTCAGGGCTCACCAGTCCCGGCCCTATAAGCTTTATCGAAGAGGAAAGTTTTAAGCCTAAACTCAAATGTGGAGAGGGTGTCGGCCTCCTAAACCCAACATGGGAGCTGGTTCCAGAGGAGAGGAGCCTGGTGGCTGAAGGCCCTGCCTCCCATTCTAGTCTTAGAGACTCTGGGAACCACAAGTAGTCCTTTATTCGGAGAGTGAATTGATCTACTGGGATTATAAATTACAATGAGCACTTCAATATATGATGGTGCCAGATCATTAAGGGTTTTGTATGTTTGCAGAATCTACTGTATTCTGAATTATAAGCCAATGCAGAGTGCTAACACTGGAGAAACACAATATTTTCTAGTTCCTGTAAAAACTCATGCTGCAGCATTTTGGATTAACTGGAGGCTTTTCACAGACTTATTGGGGCATCCTAACAGTAATGAATTACAGTAGTCCAGTCTAGAAGTAACAAATGCATGGACTAGTTTTTCAGCATCCTTTTGAGATAGGATGTTTCTAATGTTCTTGATATTGCATAGGTGAAAGAAGGCTGTCCTAGAGACTTCTTTTATTTGTGAGCCAAAGGACATGTCCCGGTCAAAGGTAACTCCAAGGTTCCTCACAGTGGAGCTGGAGGCCAGAGTTATGCCATCCATGGTAACTATATGATCAGATAATGTTTCTCTGAGGTGTTTAGGGCCGAGTAAAATTACCTCAGTTTTGTCTGAATTTGGAAATAAAAAATGACACGTCATCCAGGCCTTTATGTCTTTAAGACAATCCTGAAGTTTATCTACCTGATTAGTACCATCTGGCTTTAAAGATAAATACAGCTAGGTAACATCTGCATAACAATGAAAAATTAGGTGGTGCTTTCTGATATTGCATAAGAGGAGAATATATAGGGTGAAAAGTATCGGCCCAGCACAGAACCTCCATGACTAACTTTTGTATGAATGGAAGAGTTGTTGTTAACATTAACAAACTAAGAAAGTAAGACTTAAACAAGTTTAGTGCTGTTCTTTAAATCCCAATAATATGCTCTAGTCTCTGTAATAGAATATTGTGGTCAATGGTGTCAAATGCAGCACTAAGATCTAACAGGACGAGAATACAGATATATCCACGAGGCCATGTGAGGTACAGCAAGGTCAGTGGATGAGATGGGAGGGAGTTGAGGAAGTTGTCCTGAAAGGATCTGTGGGACATTGAAGAATTTCAAACCACTTCTTTATAAAAGCCACTTATGACATCCTGCCAACACACAGGAACCTCAGTCAATGGTAAGATCCTACTGGCCCCCTCTGTCCAGCTACAGCAAACCTGAAGCACATCATTGCCGGCTGAAAGACAAGCTGCCTAGCAGCTACTCAGGAGACCAGAGGAACATCCATCAATACCCTGCCTCCTCCATCATCCCAATCTGCATCAATAAGGGAGTTTGTCCGTGAAGGTGTGTAGCAAACTGAGGTCTGCACGGTAAGACCAGAGACTGGGCAGCTGGGTGGGGTCCGGGACTGGAGGCTAGTGGCAGACCTGGAACAGAGGCTCTGCTTCCAACCTGGGATTGCCATTACCAACCTCAGACCAGACCTAGTGCTTTGGTCTCCTTCATTCCACACAGTTTACTTCATAGAGCTTACCATGCCTATGAATGCAAGAGCCTCAAGTATGCGGAGCTGGCAGCCACTGCTGAACAACATTGCTGGATGCTATGGTTCACCCAGTTGAAGTTGGTTGCAGGGACTTCGTAGGCAAGTCAGATGGGACACCAGGTGTCGCCAATGAGCCCTATGAAGGTGTTGTGGGGCCATCATCAAAACACCAGTGAAGGAGGGTGCCCACCTGATGACCAACCATTCAATTCCCATCACGCTTGTAACTTGAAAACCGCTTGATTGTATCATCTAGTCCTGAACCAAAGTATTCCCATAACCTATCAGCACCGGATCATTAATGTGCATGTGGAGCTCTGTACGTGGTTGAAGTGTTGTTTGTTTTGTCTGCAGCCATCCCTTCCTGTTCTTTACACACTGTCCAGCCAAGCAACCCATGAAGCCGTCCACCTCCTCTGCAGGATGCTGGTGTTTG